>NC_081563.1:126655528-126854710 GCF_022355385.1 Mustela nigripes | reverse complement strand
GTGGTGATGATGATGAAGGTGGTGATGGTGATGATGATGATGGTGATGATGGTGGTGATGACGATGATGGTGGTGATGATGATAATGGTGGTGGTGATGATGATGAGGCTGATGGTGATGGCCATGATGATGATGATTGCCATTTATTGGAAAGGTAGCCTAATGAAGTAAGAGCTAGATTATAAGCTCAAAATTCCAACCCTAGGACAAGTCATTTCATTTATTCCAGCCAGCCATCACCTCTTTTTGTCTCAGTTTCTTCAGCCATAAAATGGGAGATAATTTTACAACTCACCTCATGGAGTTGTTACAGGGATTAAATAAGTTATATTAGCGAAGTCTTTAGAATAGTGCCCAGTGCAGAGTAAACTCTGTATTAAGTGCTTGTCAGATAAGAATAGTGAATCCTATTCTGTGCTTACCATGTTTCGCATGCACTTGTTTCATCCTGACCACAACCCCCTAAAGAAACCAAGGAACAGAGATGTTCCTCAATTTGTCCAAAGTCACACAGCTTATAAGCAGTACAGTGGTCTGAATGTTCACACATGCACATGATGTCCTCTCGTTTTTCTTTCCTTGAACCAAATTCACTGGCTCTCTCCCTAGGAATTATTATACAGAGTTGTATACACACAGCCAAGTCTACTGTGTTTGATGAGGCTCTTCAAGTTGTCAAGCCTCTCCCCTCCCATCCTGCAGTGGGGCCTCAGGCATTTCTTGACATCTTTGAGGGCCTTAAGAAACACAGTTTGACAACCAACACACTGGGCAATTTCTGAGTGTTTTTCCAACTCTGGCATCTTGTGACTTGTAATGATGGCTGGCACATATTGGGGGTTCACCACGTACTGGGGCGGTTTCCGACTGCTTTTGTAGATTTGCTCCTTTTCTCCCAATAATAACCTTCTGGAACAGGCACTGTTATATTTGCCTTTACAGATGAGGAAATTGAGGCACAGAGAGGTTAAGTTACTTGTCCAGGATGACACAGCTAGGAAGGATTAACGTGAGGAATAATCCTAAGCTGACTTTGGGGCCCTTTCTCTTCATCCTCTGGCCGCATGGCCTCTCACCTGGCCTGTTGCTGGTTCTAGAGTCCCTGGGACAATGTGGGACCATGTGTTTCCAAGGAAATGGAGCTTCTAATACCTAAGGGAATGGGAAAGGGCAGGGGAAGCCCTTGGGAGTCCCCAAGAGAACCCCAGGCATTGGGGGTTCTTTCCCCTGAAGCTGCCAGACCTCCCTGTGGTTGCAGAAGCTGAGCCAAGGACCCGAGTGTGCTGGGACGTTGGTTGGAAGCCTGCCACCCAGAGTTGGCTTCTCATTCATCCAAGTCATTAATATTCCTTCTCTCCAGCCTCTCTCCCTTAAATCACACACAACTGCCATCAGTCTCTTAGCCAGACCTATGGCCTCTGGGAAAAACCAGTGGCCCCATTTTCCCCTTTAAGGGTTCCCTGGTTGGGGAAGGCCTGGGACATTGACTCTGCCATGTGCCATCATTTCTAGGCTATCAGACAAAAAGCAGCATCTAAATTTTACAAAGCATCTTCTAGGGAAAAATATCTTTAAGCATTTATTATTCATTCCTTGGAGATAACATTTAAGTCAATTCTGGAGACAAGTGTAGTATTTTTTTAAAGATTTTATTTATTTATTTGACAGAGAGAGACACAGCGAGAGAGGGAGCATAAGCAGGGGGAGTGGGAGAGGGAGGCAGCCTTCCCGCCGAGCAGGGAGGCTGATGCGAGACTCTATCCCAGGACCCTGGGATCATGACCTGAGGCGAAGGCAGAGGCTTTAACCCACTGAGCCACCCAGGCGCCCCCAAGTGTAGTATTTTATTTATGTAAAAACATAAAAACAGTATGCTGTGTTCTAGAATCCATTGTGAAATTTTAAGTTCTAGATAAGCAGTAAATTTTCCATCAAATATAAAAGAAATGTATACAATTTCTTTGAAAAACCCAAGTGTATGATGTCAAAGGATACTGGGTTGCTAAAAGTGCTATGGTAAGCACACACTTGATTTAAATACTCCTACATAGAGTAACTCCTGCAGAAGTCAGCGGAGAGGGCACGATGCTAATTCTGCAACACCGAGGGCAGGGGTGGAGTCCGGAGCCAGGGAGGGGACGATCTAACTTGTCCTTTCTCTATCCTAGAGGGTGTTGTCAGCTCTGGCCATCACCATTCTTCATGACAGACTGCTGTGTCCAGAGGATGGTGCCCAAGTGATAGGGAACTTTGCAGGACCATGTTTGCTTACAGAAGTACATAGCAGTGGGGAGCCCGGGTGGCCCAGTCAGTTAAGAGTCTGCCTTCAGCTCAGGTCATGATCCCGGGGCTGGGATCGAGCCCCATGCTGGGCTCCACGCTCAGCGGAGAGTCTGCTTCTCCCTGTGCCTCTCCACCTCCCTCTGCCCCCAACCCATGCTTGCGTTCTCTCTCTCTCTTGCTCGCTTTTTCTCTTTCTCAAATAAATACGTACAATCTTAAAAAAAAAAAAGAAGAGAGAGAGAGAGAGAGAGAAGTACATGCCCTTGAATGTGAAAGACATCTCAGATTATGACTTTTGGGGACCGTAGGCAAGTCACAAAAACTCACCAGGCTCAGTTTCCTCGTCTGTGACACAGAGACAAATGTCTGCCTTCCAGGAAGGCTGGGAGGGGTTGATGAGGAAATGGCGTGCAGGTACCAAGCAAACCGTAAAGCCTCAGGGATGATGATTCTTGTGCTAAAATGAGTAATAATACAATATTATGTTATCATCGTAATGGATTGGCCTTATCATGACTCACAAATATCTCTATTGTTGGTGATCATTTTGTTAGGGCTGCATTTAACATATATCTGATACAGGTTTTATAGATGGTAGATGGGATATCTTGTATATATCATTACATAATGATCAGACAACTCATGAATGTTTTTGCATACATGATCATGTTAATATTTTTGTCATTCATCACCATCCACAGAGGGTCCTGTTTCCCCTCTCACTTCAGTTGGAGCTCAGGGGGGACTAGAGACAAATGGATTATTTGGGGGATCCAGGAGTTAGGTCCTAGAGCTGGAGTAGAGAGCAGCTCAAGAAGCAGAGAGGCTGGTGCCCGTTGGCAGGAAGATGTAGCCTTGGACCTGTCGCTGACCCTCTCTGAGTCTCAGTGGCCCTGGTAGTCACTGTTGTCACCACTTGGGTTCATCCTAACCTCCCTCCCAGACCCAGCCCCTGGGGATGATGACTGTGGCTGCATGGGGGTGTAAACAGATGCTCCGTGTGCCCCGCAGGAGTCAGGGCTGTCTGCGTGGATCGGTGGGCAGCTGCACCCCCTGGAGAACATGCCCCCAGCCCTGGCTGTGCTGCTCATCACCGTCGTCATCGCCTTCTTCACCGAGTTTGCCAGCAACACGGCCACAATCATCATCTTCCTGCCGGTGCTGGCAGAGCTGGTGAGAGTCCTGGGGCGGGAGTCGGGGGTGGGGAGGGTAACTTCAGAAATCTGTCCCCTGCCACGAGAGCTCCATCCCAGCTACAGAGGCCTTTGTTCTCTTCCAAAATGCATGCAGGTGTCAGACCCTGATTCTTTTTTCTTCTTTAAGAAAGGCTCAGAGTAAATACTTTTGAAGCATACCAACTTTTCTTCTTTAGAGACTTTTCTAGGAAAATAAAATTTTCAAATGTGGGTTAAGACGAAGTAGGAAATCTGAGCAGAAAAATAACCACAGAAGAAATTCTAACGGTAGGCGAAGTTCTAAGCTCCCTCTCAAGAAGGGTTTCTCAGCACTATTGGCACTGGGGGGCCAAAGAATGGTCTGTTGTGGAGGGGGGGCTGTCCTGTAGGTGGTGGACGGCTCAGCAGCATGCTTGCCTCTATCCATGAGGTAGCAGTAGCACTGACCTAAATCGTGACAATCAAAAATGTCTCCAGACATTGGCAAATGTCCCCTGGTAGGGGAAACAAAACCATCCCCCGTTGAGAACAGCTGTCCTAAAAATCACCAGCCAGTCCTCGGAAGGTCGGCTAGGAGAGAACTAGCAAGCCTGCAAAGACAGCTAGCTCCCACCTTACTCACAGTACTTCAGAGCACAGAATAATGGAGAAAATCATTCAATCCAGGAATAAGGTGAACAAAACCCAGACACCAAAACCAAAGAAGGACAGCCAAGGCAGTGGGGGAAAGTCACAACCCCATCTCCCACGTAAACAGAGATGCAAATAGCAAAATAAATCCAGGACCATGGGAGAAGAACGATGTGTCGTGATCAAATCGAGTTTGTGTTCGGAATTTCAAAACCGGTGAACGCTACAAGCAATCAGCAGAGTTTTCTATTTAAACAGATTAAAGAAGACCAAGCCATATGATTCTCTTAATAGACTCCAGAACTGATCTCATTAAATCAGTGTGGCAACTACATGCTTCGTGTGTCAACGGTGATAGACCAGGCACACGTCTCTGAGCCACCTTGTTTTGGGTTTTAGTTGGCTTATTTTTGCATGAACTTGTAATGGCACTTCACCCTTTTTCAGTGACTAGAGGATATTCTGGTATGAGTGGATAGCGGTGGGTCTATCGAGGCTCTCTACGGAGGGACACATAGGTCACTTCCAGCCTTTTCTGTGATCCCACAATGGCACCCTTGACCTTTCCTTGTCTGGGAACCTTTGATTCCATCTAGATCCATGCATAGACACGACCCCTGCATTGAAAAGCATGTGCTTCTCTAATTCTATTAGATGTGGGCAAATTGTCCTCCAGAGTGAGCTCGCCATTTCACACCCCCATCCGTAGACCCCCCGGGATCTGAGGGAGCCGATGATTGAGAGAGATGAGGGTGCTGTGGGGTGACGGGGAGGACCCTGCCAGGTCTGTCGAGGCAACTTTTGCTGGAGAAGACACTAGTGAATGACCCGGTGCTCTAAATGGTGCTTATCATCCAAACCAAAAACGTTTTGCACATCAGGGGGTGAATTTAGCCCTTTTTGAGAAAAATGTGTATGCTTTGGGTTATCAAAATTCCCTCGAGGGGCCAAAAAATACCCTATCTTAAATCCGATAGTAGAGAGGAGAGACCAACAGGCATTGTAGATGAAGACGTCCTTTGGGCAAGGTGAGGAGCCAGCCACGGAATGAGGCCAACACACAGACGCATTTGAGTCTTAGAAGTTGGGAAATGCTTATCAGTGGATGCTATCTCGACCTCTCTGTGCTTCCGAAAACTGGTGAGGCCCCCACTAAAGGTGGCCAGGGACTGGCTGTGGGGACTGTTCCACTGAGGGAAGGAGCAGGCAGGGGACTGGGTGTGTTAGAGCCGTGGTTCTTGGCACCAGGCTCAGCTAGAAACTTGTGAGGAATGCAGGCTCCTTGGGCTGTCCCAGACCTGCTGAATCAGAAACTCTAGGGGAAGTGGGGCCAGCAAGCTGGGTCTTAGCAAGTCCTCCCAGTCTGACGATGTGCTCTCAGGGTGGAGAAGGTTCTAGAAAAATCTTCCCCACCCAAGCTTGCAGCCCCCAGAATGTCACTAACCTGGGGGAATATCTTTTCCGTGTGTCCCTTGGTTTGGGTTCTCTTCTTGTCTGTCTCTGCTCTTGTCCGTGGATCTGCGTTTCTGGCTGCATGTCTGTCTGTGTGTGTCTAAACACGTCTCCTTGTCCGCTGTGATTGGTCTCGGCTGCTACGCCTTTGTCGTCACGTCTCTTTCCGTCTCTGTGGCTGTGGCTTTCGACCATCTCCATCTGTTGTGGTGGCTCCTCGCCGCTGCCCTGTCGTGGTCGTCCCCTCCCCCCACCGCACCCGGACCAGGCCATCCGTCTGAGAGTGCACCCCCTGTATTTGATGATCCCCGGCACGGTCGGCTGCTCCTACGCCTTCATGCTCCCAGTCTCGACGCCCCCCAACTCCATTGCCTTCGCCTCTGGACACCTGCTGGTCAAAGACATGGTGAGTCGGGGCTCGTCCTAGCAGAGGCCTGAGAGGGGGGTGGCCAGCAGGGGCTCGACAAGACGCCTTGGCGGGGACCCCGGCTCCCGCTCCTCCATCTGCCCCTCCAGTGTCTGAATAAGTCATCTGGAGTGGGACCAGGAATATCTAGGTTCATTTCAGCAAACACTCTGGGTCGATTCTTATGCTTAGACAATTTCAGGAAACACTGCCTGAATGAGGACTTTCCAGAGTTTGCTTCGGGGACAAGGGACTTCCTTCTCTCTCGGGGCAGTGCTCTCTTTTCTTACTTGTTCAGCCAACTGCTCCGTGCCTGGAATCTGTAGGAGAGAGGGGAAGCAGGCTGCACCCCCAGGGTGGTGGCTTGGCGGGGGTGGTGGGGGGATCCACCAGTGTGTTTCCTCTCCCCTCGCTCCCCTGCTGACCCCACTCCTCCCTCCCTCCCTCCTGCCTCCCGATGCCACTTCCCCTCCACTGGAGGCCTGGGGACACTCAGGGAATGCAAATCCTAAACTGGAAGAAGGGAGGAGGGTGATATGCTTAAACCGGTTCTGGGTCCGGTCTCTCCAGGCGCACAGACTCCGGCAGGACAAACCGGGAGGGGAAGGGAGGAGAGGGGCCAGGCCAGAGTGAGAGACAGAAAGAGGTCACAGAGCAAACAAGAGAGAAGGAGGAGGCTGGGGTGCCTGGAGCCCAGTTGGGAGGATGAGGCCAGAGGGCTGGGAGACGGGAGGGGCGCCGAGGGGCAGGGCACAGACCGAACCTTACACAGCCCACAATGGTGGACTCTAGAGGGATTTGAGCGGGGCCATTGATGCAGGCAGGTTGGGTCCAGGAACCCAGGGGAACGTCCCACAGGACCAGCCAAGGGACCCCTGGCTTCATGCAGGACAGAAATCAAACGTGAGCCAGAGAAAGTGAAAACAGAGTTTATTGAATAGCACAAGTAGCAGACAGAATCACAGACGGAGTGACAGAGAGACTCAGAGACGAGAGAACGAGTCTCATCATTGCTTGGGGTTGGGGTTTATGTTGGAACATCCTTGTGCCTTTAGGAATCCTCAGTTGGCTCCCATCAGAGGGAGAGTCAGGCACCCTAGATGCTCTTCTGCAAATCACTGGAGGTGCGGCCCGGAGGCCAGCATCCGCGGGGGCTTTGCTGGGAGCTGATGTCCTGGCATGTGTCTGGGATCTGGCTCTTCTTGGATGTTATCAGGTGTTTGGGGGCTAGGACAGAACTCAGAGAATGATTCACTTTCTTGCTTCCCCCTTGAAGTGGGAACAGACCTTCTTCAACTAATTCAGAGGCCAAGTATGGAACATGAGTAAACGGGCCCAGCAGGAAAACAGCCATGAGAGAGCCTTTCTAGAATGTTGTCACTTCTCCTTCCTGACTTTGAGGGGACGAGGTTTGACTCCTGCCCTTCTTCTTCTTCTCTTTTTTTTTTTTAAAGATTTTATTTATACATTTGTCAGAGACAGAGGGAGAGCGAGCGAGCAAGCACAGGCAGACAGAGAGGCAGGCAGAGGCAGAGGGAGAAGCAGGCTCCCCGCCGAGCAAGGAGCCCAATGCGGGACTCAATCCCAGGACCCTGGGATCATGACCTGAGCTGAAGGCAGCCGCTTAACCAACTGAGCCACCCAGGTGACCCCTGCCCTTCTGAGGTCATTCTGGCGGCGGGGTGGAGGGGGGCTGAGTGTGAAACAGAGAGGCTTAGGGAAAGCGGCCAGAGGGCAGGGATCAGACATAACAGCCATCCTGAGAACGAGGAGACCATGAAAGAAATGGAGAGACAAGGGGGCACAAAGGGGCGCACCTGTCAGAGCCGCCCACCTGTCTGGAGCCACGTGCCCACCTGCAGGCTCTGCTCCCAAGAGGGATGGCCTAGGCGGTCCACGTGATGAATGCGGGACAGAGCAGGCACTTGGAGCCAGGCTCCCAGGAGCCCAGCCCTCCTCCCAGCCACCCCAAAGATTTGGCCAGTCCCCTTCCAATTCTCCAGTGTTGCCAGGGCTTGAAGACCCTCCAAGAGCAGAGGCAGGACAACATAATGCCAGTGACCTTGTCACTGGGTGTATTCCCTTTACCACTGATGCCCTTTCCGTGAGCCATCTGTGCAATATGGAGATAACCGTTCTCCTAAATCAACTTGGGTTTTTTTTTTTTTTTAAGATTTTTATTTATTTATTTGACAGAGAGCACAAGTAGGGGGAGCAGTGGGCAGAGGGAGAGGGAGAAGCAGGCTCCTTGCTGAGCAGGGAGCCCGATGTGGGGCTCAGTCTCAGGACCCTGGAATCATGACCTGAGCCAAAGGCAGACACTTAACCGACTGAGCCACCCAGGTGCCCCTTAAAAACACTTAAAAACACTTTAAGTAAGACTATTTTAAGAGAAGAGTTTCTGACACACCTGGATATGGAAAACTGGTACTGTACACCATAGAAGGTAAGTCTAAAAATAAAGGCAAAGACAAAAAAGCAAAATAATTACATTCACCCTGAAAACGATTGCCTGGATGCCTTGCTTGCTCAAGAGGGCAATTGGCAAGGAAGAGAGAAGCGTTAAGGGCAGGATAGCACCTAAGGGAGCCTTTCTCTGGAAGGAATAGATTTTAAAGAGGGAGACTAAAAAGAGAGTGAATGACTCCCTCACCGCACAGTTCACAGTTGAGCAATACTAAGGTCGAATGACCGAAAAACCACAGATTTTCAGCGCCGGGTTGGAATGAATGGCAAAAGAGGTTAGCTCGGGGGGAAAAGCAAGCGGGCAGACTTGTTCTAGCTACTTAAAAAGGTCAAAATGTCCTTGAGACAAGTTCTTCCCAACAAAGAAGTATAGCCTTCAGTAGACGTGGAAGGTGGATAGGTGTGAGCATGTATGAGTGTGTGTGTGTGTGTGTTGTGTGTGAGTGTGTATGTGTGTTAGTGATCAAACCAGATTATTTTCAAGCTGCGTGATGTGGATTAGCCAACTTCTCTGAGCCCCATGTTCCTCTTCTGTAAAGCGGAAGTAGTAATGATCCCCCTTCAAGGGTGTCATAGGGATGGCCCCTGAGGGGCGGGCTAGGGTAGCGTCAAGGTGGTAGGGTCTTGGGCACCCAGCAGCCTGGATCCCTGTCCTGGCACCATCACTTCCCGGCTGGGAGATCTTGAGTGAATACGTTCCTGACTCTGAGCGTGGGTTTTCCCACCTGTACAATGGGCTCTGAGCTGATCCCTCTCTTCATCGGGGCTCTGTTTCAGGTACGGACAGGCCTCCTGATGAACCTCATGGGTGTCCTGCTGCTCAGCTTGGCCATGAATACTTGGGCACAGACCATCTTCCAGCTGGGCGTCTTCCCAGACTGGGCCGACATCCACTCAGCCAACATCACAGCACTGCCATCCGCCTTGGCCAACGACACATTTCGGACCCTTTGAGTCCCCCTTCAGGACGCTCTTCGAGCTGGGCCCTCTCAGAAGGCTTCTGCCATCACCTGCTGCTAGGACTCTACAAGGACGATCTTGGGCAGTTCTTTTCTGTGATCCAGTATGCAGCAAGCAAGGGTGACCTCCAGTGGTCCACTTGGGCCCACAGGCTCATTATCTAGGACACGGTCTCCTTCTCTTTCATGGAGGTCAGGGCCCAGACATCTCCCAGATCCGCTGCCAGAGAAATAAGCTCCTTTATCTCTGAGCTGTTATATGGCTAGAATGCAAGAGCGCCCTATCCCAGCAACAGGAAGCAAATCTGGAATATGGCATTTGTCTTAAACTGTTGGAATGGAGGGGGGCATTGATTCCTATGGGCACTGCTAACATCCCCCACGGCCTACCTTAGGTTACCCTCCGGAGAGGTCATCTTGCCTTTAAAGGTCACCTTCCTCGGAGAGGAAGGCTTTTGGGGGCGCAGTGTTCCAGGTGTTCACAGCCGTGGTGTGTCCTGCTCAGTTGGTGCCCATTCTGTGCCCGTTGTTTGAACGTGACCCCTGCCAGTACACCACTTTCAATCCTTGGAGACAGGGGAGGGACAGATGACCTCTTGAGGACAGGGAGGCTGCGCCAACCCCCCTCGCTGCGCTTCTGGGGGCCCCGGCACACCAGGGGCATTCTAGAAACCCCCAGCTGACATCTCTACCCAAGCTTTTTAGGATTTTTCTGTCTGAATCAGTTTCACTGTAATTCTGGGGTCAGGCCAAGCCCCGGCCCTACTGTCCTTCCAGAGAGGACTCTCCTACGTGTGGCCCACGGGGGCCTTTGTCGCTGCCCTTTGTCACTGCCCGCTACTCCTGATTCCAGCAGCTGGTCTTTCCTTTCTTATCCATCCCCAGAGGGGTAAAGGTGTTTAATTAGCAAAGGCCACGTTTTTCAGGAATGACAAAAAAAAAAAAAAAAAAAAAAGATACATTGGGGCCTCATCAAAGGCCAGGGTAAAATTTCTCAGGCAGGCAATATATCCTACCCTCTTCTGCAGAGAAGGTCAACCGAGATTCTCCTGAGCCAGGGGCTGGCGGGGGCTTTTCTAGATGATTTGATCCCTCCTCGTTTCCAACAGAAGCGCGTGGGTATCCCCAGTGAACGGCACAGTATCAGGCCCAGTGGGTGCTCAAGAAGTGAAGGGATTGGCCCAGCGCTAGCCTGGCACCAGACAGGTGCCCATGGGGCTTCTGGAAGCCTCGTGTCTCCCTTCCTACACATCTGAGGGACCATGATCCCCAAGCAGCAGCCAGAGACTCAGTACGGCACGAGTGAGTCATGGATGTTTCCCTGGGAGCAGCGGGGAGGAGAGAGGAGAGGCCCCCACGTTGGAGGATGGGCTCTACCTCTTCCCATGTGAGTACTTTAGTAATCAAGTCACAGTCACAGCCCAGAGGGCTTGGGAGATGCACTCCTGGAGAACAGGGGACGGGAGAAGTCCATTTACAGAGAAACCCGTGGGACCTGTAACCAGATGAATCATGATTTCAAATACTTCTGATTGAAAATGTAATAAAATAAAGAGTGTTAATCAACACTGGGCCTATAGATTATTTGCTTTCTAGGCATAAGAGAGCTTTAGGGCCCCAAATTCCTGAGTTGGGGGTTCCATGGAATTGACCTCCCTGACTTTATTTCTTTACTGCTCTCCCCTCTCCACTCCAGCCATGTGCTTAAACCACCTTGCCTCAGGGCCTTTGCACATGCTGTTTCCTCTACCAAGAACACTTCGCTTGCAATTATGTGCTCATTTCCTCACTTTATTCAGGTCTGTGCTCAAATGTCATGTCCCCAGAGGCTCTTCCCTGACCATCTGGTGTAGAATCTTGCCCTCACTTCTCTCCATCTCCTTACTCTGCTCTATTTTTCTTCTAAGTGTTTAGCCAGGCCCCTAGATTATGTATTCTATTCTTTATTAACTTACGCTCCCTCTGGAATACCAGCTTGTCAGAATACAAACTTTATTTTGTTGAGTGCCATAACTCTGATACCTATAATGGTTTCTGGCCCATACCAGGTGGTCAGGAAATATTCGATAAATGAGTCTATACCAGAATTTATAAGAAAGCAATCTTGCCCTCTGATCCAGAGTCTGTCCTATTCATTTCTTTGCTCACTCCTTATTCATTCAACGATATTTATTTAAAACCTGACTGTGTGCTCATTCACTGTCCCCGTCCACATGGAACTTACGTGCTAGCTGAGGAAACAGGCAGCGGGCAGGTAAATGAAATGACTCTGGGTCATGATATGGGTTAAGAAAAAGATGAAACTGGACAATGTGACAAACTGACTCAGAAGCCACTTCAACCAGGGTGGTCAGGGAGGACTTCTCTGAGGAGGTGGCATTAGACTGAGACCAGAAGGAGTCAGTCACGTGCTCATGATGGCTTGGGAGGAAGGTAGGTGGCAGGGGTGGCATTTCATTGGAAATATACATGACATTCTGGTCTGGAATACAAGAGGTCAGAAAGAACAAACACAAAGCAAAACACCTGTTTGAGTTCCTGTGGCTATACAGAACACAGCAACTTATTGGCCTATGTTTCTGCATTTTAAAACTTTTTTTTTGAGAGAGAGACTTTGAGCAGGGGATGGGATACAGAGGGAGAGGGAGAGGAGGGAGAGAGGCTCTTTAGCAGGCTCCATGCCCAGCTCAGAGCCCGATGGGGCTCGATCTCACGACCCTGAGATCATGACCTGACCTGAAATTGCGAGTCAGATGCCTTACCCACTGAGCCACCCCAGCGCGCCATGTTTCTGCATTTAGACAGAGCTCTGCAGGGATGGTTTTTTTCTCTGCTCTATGTGGTGTGGCCAGGGCCACTCAGCTGGGAGTTTCGCTGGAGCTTAAATGTCACAATGACCATGGAGCCTCCAGACCAGACCATGGAGCCTGTCAGCCCAGACCTCTGAGCCTGACAGTGGGCTTCTCAGAAGGCAAAAAACAGAAGCTACATGATTCCTGAAGGTCTGGGCTTGGGAGTTTAAGAATTCAACCCTGTCACACTCTATTGATCAAAGCAAGTCAAAAGTTGGCCTGGTCCAAGGGGAGGGAACTAGGTTCCACTCCTTCGTGAGGAGAGTAGCATCCGCATACAGAGAGGGGAGAAGGCTTGGCCATTGTCTTTGGAAGACTCCTACCGTGACACCTGCAAGCAGGGTGAGGGTGAGATATGGCTGTGCCATTTTGAAGCAGGGTGTTGAGATGGCCAGAGCTCAGTAAAAAGATGCTTGAACCCACCTGTAATCAGACAGATGCAAGTTCCACCAAGATGCCACAACACGCTAATCCGACCAATGGAAACTAAGCAAGGGGACAAGAAGTGATGGTGGAATGGGAGGAGACTATAACCCCCTACCATCAGCCTGGCAAGCGACACGGCAGTAATTCGGGGAACTTGCTACCTGCATTCCCTGTGGCCCCACTTTTCCTACTTCTGGGTTCATATCCCAGCAAAATTGTCCCATGGTCCCCACAGAGGTTATGTAGGAGGATATTCGGGCCTCTGCTGTTGGCAGTACCTAGGAGCTGGAGGCCACCTAGGTGACCTTCATGGCAGGGGGTGGGGTGATGGTGTTGAAGTGAAACATGGGGCAGCGCACTGTGGGAAACAGCAACCCGCAGAAGTGACAAACAACAGGTATGTGGAAGGTTTGGATACACAGGTACGTATTCTGGTGCATAGATCAGGAAATTACAGAGTCAAGTGGGCAGCAGGATGGAAGCACTGATGATAGATGAAAAACAAGGTGAATAAAAGCCACTGAAAGAGGAGTTCTGTGAGCCACTTTGGACTCCTGGCTCTACCCATAACAGACCTTAGCAGGTCCTTTAGGTTTTGGACTTTAGAGAGATAAGAAGAGTGCACAGTCAGGGTCTCAGAAGGCAATAGTAAGCACACAGACTAGTCAATCTGAGGATCTCTTAGTAATGGGTCTAGGTCCAAGGTGCAGGCAGAGGGCAAGGGAAACCATGTGGGAAACCATGTGGGAAACCATGCAAGTCCTCGGTGGTGGGAAGGAGGAGAACCTCCCAGCTGAGACTCTGAGGGACAGAAGCCCACATGGGGCTGGCACCTTTACTCCTGGGGCACAGACAGCCCTTGATGACTCGAAAGAGGGAAATTGCCCTGTGCCTTTCTCTACACCCTCCCTCAGCCCTCCTGCTGGCACACTCCATGACCAAACCCAAACTTATCAGTAAGGGTTCTCCAGAGAAACAGAATGAGCAGGATGGAATATATACATATATATACCCAGGCAAGAGTCCAAAGGCAATCTTCTGGCAGAATTCCCTCTTGCTCAGGGGAAGTCAATCTTGTGTTCTATCTGCACCCTCAACTGATTGGATGAGGCCCACCACATAATGAGGCGACAATCTGATTCACTCAAACTCCATTAATCTAAATGAAACTTTCATTCAAAAACACCCTCACAGAAACGTCCAGAATAATGTTTGACCAAATAGCCATGTTGACACAGAAAACTAACCATCGCACCCACGGAAGCCAGAAGCAGGAGAGTCCTTTGAGGCTGCCCAGCCAGGTCTAATCCCAGGGCTCAGGGGAGAAGAAGAGTCGAGACTGGGTCTAGAGGGGCAAAGTGAGGAAACATGGCAGGGAAGGTTTAGACCCAACTGGAGTTTGTAACCTAGTGGTCCCCAGGTCAGCATCCAGCACACAGTCAGGATTTTGGGGTCACCTTTCATGAGTTTTAAACTATTAATTGGGGGTGCCTGGATGGGTCAGTGGTTAAAGCCCTGCCTTCGGCTCAGGTCATGATCCCAGGGTCCTGGGATTGAGCCTCACATCGGGCTCTCTGCTCAGCAGGGAGCCTGCCTCTTCCTCCTCTCTCTCTCCCCCTGCCTCTCTGCCTACTTGTGATCTCTGTCAAATAAATAAAAATCTTTAATAAAAAAACTATTAATTTATTTCTAATATTTTTAAATTCAGAAAATTTCACATTAAAATCTCGATTTGTTGGGGTGCCTGGGTGGCCCAATGGGTTGAGCCTCTGCCTTCGGCTCAGGTCATGGTCTCAGGGTCCTGGGATGGAGTCCCGCATCAGGCTCTCTGCTCAGTGGGGAGCCTGCTTCCCCCTCTCTCTCTGCCTGCTTCTCTGCCTACTTGTGATCTCTCTCTCTGTCAAATAAATAAATAAAATCTTTTTTAAAAAATTAAAAAACACCAAAACCTTGATTTGTGCTTCTCTTGGAAAAGAAAAGTCTGGCAACAGGGGACCCTATCGTTACCTGGCAACAACTGTTTGTAGTTGAGTAGTGGTGGTGGGAAAACGCAAACTGGTAGGTGAACTCTCTTATTTGCCACAGTCTCCACCCCTCTTTAATGCCTTACGCTGACTCTATTCCGTTTTAAAAACACCAGATTTTTAAAACTGAGTACAAAAAAATGAAGGTACTATATCCCCTTAATAAATTTTATATTGATTATGTTTTGAGTGGATGTTTGGGATATATCAGGCTGAATAAAACTCTTAGTGAAAGTTGAAAAAAAATTTATAAAAATAAACTTCCTTTTTTATGCAGCTACTAGAAAACTTTTAATTATATAGCTCGTATTTAATATATATAGCTCGTATTCTGTGTCTACTGGGTAGCATTATCTTTTTGGCAAGATTTTAGCCACCTCTCCGTGTTCCCAGGCTGAGTGGAGGGTGGCAATATTCTGTGCCCACAGGCTGTAAAATTCAATGACTCCAACATTGGAGTCATTGGAGTCAAGCTGATCCTAGATCTGAAGGCTTACCACTTCCTCTTCCTAGGCTGTCTTATGGTTCTGAATCCTCCACCCAGAAATTCCCCTCAAAAAGCCGATGCTGTTTTGGATGATTCAGAAGACCCTTCCGGATGTGGTGGGATTTGAAGCCAGGCCAGCTTTGTGTAGGCAGAGGCAACTGCCTAAATGTGCTGAGAAAAGCCAAAAATATCTTCTGCCCTTTCCCTTCCTTGCCATCGAGCTCCCAAATCTTACACATTCACCAGAGGTTCAGGCCGGAGCTGCCAGGGGCTCCCTTAGGCAGAGCCGTCAGCCTGGAGGGGAGAAAGCAGAGCAGGGGTATTTATGTACTTACTGGGTGCTCTACCTAACTTATTTCACTGAATCCTCAAACAATCCTAAGAGGCAGGTATTAGTCTCTTCATGAGAGCAGAGCCCACACGAATTCAGAGAAGGACAGTGTCTCGTCCGAGGTCACACAGCATAGTAAGTGGCAAAGCTGGCATTCACGTACAGATGTACTACCCCCGGCCCAGAGCCCCCGAGGTTCAGAGGGGCAGCTAGCCCGCTCCCTAGCACCAGCCCTACCAAGGATTCCCGCAGAGACTAGAAGTTGGCAGTCCTCGTGCTGGCTTTGGCCCACAGACTTGTTCCGATTGGCCTGCTCAGAGGTCTTTTTTTTTTTTAAATGGGGGCTTTAAAAACTTGGCAAATTTTACATTAAAAAGGGAATGATTGGCATCCTTGGAAAAACTGGAAGGTCTGGTAATGTTGAACCTCTTTTCGAGGGGCTTCAACTCTCACCCGGAGCAGAGTAGAAGCTGTCCTTTTCGAGGGGGCCTACACATGGCACTTCATGCTGTTTCTGTCTGGTCTGCTCTGCTCCTTGCCTTAACTGGCTGGCCTCTGCAGGCGCCCAGGTTTCCTGCTCCCCATCTACTCTGGGTGCTCAGTTCTCTGCAGACTTGGTGTCTGACCTGGCTTCCTGGAGGGGTTTGGGATCTGGGAAAGGGATCAGGCCCTCTGAGGGTCACAGGTGTGTCTCATTGGATTGTGTGACTGTGAGAATGTCACTTCCCCTCTCTGGGCCGCAGAGTACCCTCCTTCAGGCCTGAGCAAGTGACCCAGGCAACATGTCCTTAAAAGGGAAAGGATGGGGAGTCTGGAACACCATCTAGGTGCCCTTCCTCGCTGAGCCATCCATCCTGCAGGGTGGAGGCCTGGGGGCACAGCAGAAGGCTCCCGGAGGAGGTAGCCTACTGGCAGTGAGAGAGCACAGAGATGCTGGGGTGGAGTGTCTGCTTCCAGATAGGGACGGGCTTTCCAACAGCCCAGAGGTGTACCTGCCAGGCGATGACTGCTGCAGAGCGCGCACGCAGGGACCTCACACTTATTAAGCGCCAGCTGTTTGCAGTGCCAGATGCATGGGAAGGTAACCCGAGCCTTGTGAACCCTTCCCTCCACACCAGTAGAGCCCAGCGGCTGACCAGTCCACTCTGGGGTAAGACTGTTGGCTATAAATTATGTCTCTACTTAATTCTCTGGTTCTCAGTTTTCTGCACTGAAGAGTGGAAATAGCAATACCTACCACAAACGGTTGTTGGAAATAAGCATTCAGGGAATTCAAATAGAGCTGTTGAGAAGCATGTCTGATACTGGCCAAATGTGCCATAAGTGTTAACTGTTATTATCATTCCTCTCTTTTAAAAGGAGGAAACTGATGGGGTCACCTCCTCAAGGTCACACAGGTAAGGAGGGACAGAGCTAATGACAGAAAGCCAGCTAGAGGGGGGACCAGAGCCACTATGCTTAAAAGAGCGGAGGTCCAATGATCTCCTGTGCGTTCCCACCGCTCAGAGTTGGGGATCAGGCTCCTCTTGGGGCACACAACTGTGGAAGCGGAGAGTAAGGGGAAGCCAAGCAGAGTTCTAGCCCTGACTCTACCACTAATAAGCAGGAGGGCTTTTCTGAGCCTCAGTTTCTTCCTCTATAAAATGGGAACATTCTCCCTTCCTGCTCTCAGGATCACAGATTAACTGCTTGGAAAAGGCTCTTTCCTCCCACACTTCCACCCACCCCTGCCTGCCGGAAGGCGATGAGGCACTTGCCCAACCCCTTGGGAGGTGGGCCGGGGGGGGGGGGCAGGGCAAAGCCACCAGGAGGGCTTAATTAAGGGCCAAAAAAGCAGAAGCAACAGGGTTTTCCCCAAGTTCTAGAGAATACAGTTTGCCTCACTTCCTCTCCACCTGCCAGCACTGCTCGAGCCTGCCTGCTCTGATCCAGATCCACGGCCATTCAGGAAACATGAGGGACCTGTGGGAGACAGCTGAGCACCTCGCCAGGACCGGGTAGGTCTGCAGACCCCGGACCCTGGGACCACAGGCAAGAAAGCGATCAGGGGTCAGGCACCATGGGTATGAGCCTAGCCTCAAACTCTGCCATTCCCCAGCTGTGTGACCTTGGATAAACACCATCTCTTTGAGCCTCAGTTTCCCCATCTGTGAATGAGAGTAGTAACAATGCCTACAAGATAGTTGAATTGAGGGACACCTGGGTGGCTCAGTCATTAAGCATCTGCCTTCAGCTCAGGTCACGATCCCAAGGTCTGGGGACCGAGCCCCACATCAGGCTCCCTGCTCTGGAGGGGAGGCCACTTCTCCCTCTCCCTCTGCCTGCCGCTCCCCCTGCTTGTGCTCTCTCTCTCTCTCTAACAAATACATAAAATCCTTAAAAAAAAAAAAAAAAAAGAATTGAATGAGAAAATGCACACACAGGGCTAGCCATCATGTTGGGTTCAGAGTAAGCACTCAGCCGATGGCAGCGGCTTTCCCTGTCATTCCCAACACCCCCCCCCCCCCCCAAGCCTTGGCCTCCGGTATGGCTTACAGATGGCTTCCCTTCCCCTATCCGTTGTATTCTTTGCTATTCTTTTAACGGCTACCGTGTCCCAAATACTCATTATACAATAGGTAAGAGGTTTCCGTCCTAAACAAAAATGCCCTCAGGAGCCAGAAAGGCCATCATTCATCATCTCTAACCACAAATGGGTCCTTGGTGCTGCCCAGCTCGGATGGCATTGCCCTGGTTCATTAACTCTCCCAACCTCCTGCACAACTATTCTCCAACCTCTCCTCCCTCTTCAAGGTTCTACTGCCTCCTCCAGCTCGCTCTCCATCTGCCGACCTCGCTTTCCTGCCGCCCTGAGCAAACAGAAGCCATCCTACCACAGCCTACAAGTATTGAGGGAGCTACATGCCGGACTCTCTTCCAGGCACTTAGGCTACATCAGCGAGCAAAAGAGACCACGTCCCTCCCCTTGAGGTATTGACGCTTTCATGACAGATAACCACTGACCTGCTCCTCATTCTGTCTCAGACACAGAGTGACCCACCGAGAGGCTTCTTCTATTCCCCCCTGTTACAGACAGGAGTTACATGTCTTACAGAAGTAAGAAAACTGAGGTACAGAGAGATTAAGCAACTTGACCAAGGTCGCACAGATGGTGAGTGGTGAAGCAGAGATTTGAACCCAGGCGGTCTGGAGGCCGTGCCTTCACTACGGTTCTGTCGTGCGTCAGAAGAACTGAGACGTAGGCACCCACACTTTGCCCGTCACACCCCTCCCCTTTTGCGCTGCCCATCTTCCCCGCTGCCACTGCCTGGAAGATCACTCCAGGGGGCCTCCCCTTCATCCGCGCCCCCTTCTTGATTGGCTTTCCCACCTGCAAATTTAGGGTCCCACCCGACCAGCGGCCATGGCACCCCGTCTGCACACCTTTACTGCAAACGTGACTTGGCTCGTTCATGTTTCACATTCTACTCCTTCCTATCTCTCCCAGTCCCCCACTAGTTAGGTTTTGGCCAGAGGTGCCACCAAGCTGCCCTTGGGACCTCCCCGTGGGTAAATCCAATAGTCATTGCTTGGTCCTCAGCTCGTTCACCTTCAGCAGCCTTTGACATACGTGGCCGCTCCCCTCTTGCTGGAACATTGTACTGGCCCGGCTTCCCCAGCCTCCTTCTTGCCTCCCAGCCTGGGGCGAGGGCTCTGCCCTCCAGTGTCTCTCCTTCCTGCCAACACAGCGTCCCAAGGAGTCTCCTCCTGCCCCATGGCTTTAACCGTCATCTATAAATCAATGATTTTACATGTCATTCATTTCCCATCGACCTCCCACTTCCTCTCACTCCCGCAGCCAATCAGACTGCCCGTCATTGGCTCCTCCAACAGAATGTATCCAGAACCCAACCTCTTCTCACTAATTCCTCTGCCATCCCGCTTTCACGCAGGCTCTAGGAGGACAGGGATTCTCGTTCCCCATCGTTCCTGTGTCTCCAGTGGTGAGGATATAGTAGTTGTTTAATAAAGACAAGGACAACAGTGTAGAAAAGTTCCTGAGTGTTCAGCAGATCCACTCCCCACGCCTCCGAATCAGAGAGGAGACCCAGGTCCACAGAGAAGGAATGTCCAGGGTCACACAGGAAGCCAGCCAAGACTGTGCATTCATGGGAAATGGTGTCTCTATCTCCCAAATTTTGTCTCTTTCTTATTCTCCCTCATCTGTACTTCTCTCTCTCTCCACAATTCTTTCATTCTCTGGGGCGATATGGACACAGGCAGCCCGGACATCCATCCTCACATCCCCCGGAACTGGGCTCTTCCCTAATGAGCCCAGGGAGGCTGATCCTGGGGCAGCTTCTGACTAGCTCAGCTTGGGTCCTGTGGGTTTGGGGTGAGCTGCTGGGTCTGACCCACGGGGGAAGAGTGCCAACCACTGGGGCTCAAGCAGCCCATTAGCAAAGGAAGGGTTTTGAGGATCAGGGGCATTGAGCCAACATCCAACCCCTCATCCTCCTGAAAGTGCCCCCCCCCATCTCCTTGTGTGCAGGTGCAAGTCCTGGCACTTGCTGCTCTCCAAGGCCCTCCACCCCCTGCAGGCCGCCTGGGTCGCCTTCTCTCAGCCCGTCCCAACCAGCTGTGGCCACCTGCTGACCCAGCTCCTGCTGTGCAGTTCCCTGGCTGTCGCTGCCGCGGGTCTGACCCACCACTGGCTGGTGTCCTCGATGCTTTACCCTCCAGGACCCTCCGCCACAGTGGCCATCGTCTGGGGCCTCCTGGTCTTCCTAGTGCTGGGCCTGGTGCCCCCGGCTCGCTGCCTGTTTGCACTCAGCATCCCTACCCTGGGCACGGAGCAGGGCCGCCGCCTGCTCCTCTCCTGGAGCACAGCCACCCTGGGTGTCGCCGTGGTGCCCAACGTCTTAGCCAACATGGGCGCAGCGGGACAGGTGCTGAGATGCGTCACCGAGGGCTCCCTGGAGAGTCTGCTCAATACCACTCAGCAGCTTCACGCAGCGTCCAGGGCTCTGGGCCCTGTCAGGCACGCGGGCAGCCACGGCTTGACCCTGCAGGCTCAGGGCAACGGCTCCGTGTTCCGGCTTCATATGCTCAGGGTCACTCGGCAGGTGCTGGAGGACTTCTCCAGCCTGGAGTCCCTGGCCCGGGCAGCCGTGCTCGGAACCCAGCAGGTGGTCGCCGGGCTCTTTATGCTGGGCCTCCTGGTGGACTCGGGCTGGTATCTCCATTGCTACCTGACCAATCTGCGGTTTGACAACATCTACGTGACCCGGCAGCTGGCTTGGCAGCTGGCGGAGACCCAGGCCACGTACTTGGTGGCCTCCCCACCAACCTGGCTGCTCTGGGCCGCCCGGCCGAGGCTGTCCCAGGGGGAGCTGCTGAGTTGTCTCCTGAGGCTGGGGCTGCTCTCGCTGTTCCTGATGGTCACAGCTGTGATGGTGGCCACAGACCACGTGGCCTTTCTGCTGGCTCAGGCAGCCGTGGACTGGGCTCAGAAGCTGCCTGCCGTGCCCATCACGCTCACAGTCAAGTATGATGTAAGTGCAGTGCCAGTGCCCGTGCCAGGGGTAGAGTCATTTCCTTGTAGGAAGGGGCGGGGTGTGTTAACTGCTTGATTTGCAATTTAATATTATTTGCCTCCAAGCCCCAGTCCTTGGAGAAGCTAGGGGAACCCTGGGGCATTGGCAGACAGACTCATTTCGTTCCCAGTACTGCTCAGTGTAATGGGTCCCAATCTCACCCCTATGGCAGATGAGGACCCAGATACCCAATGGCTTGGAAAGAGTTTGACCCCCCAGGTCACTCTTTTCCTAAGTGGCAAGGTGTCCTAGCTTCATTTTCCCCACTTATATGAACTGGATGGACCCTCCTCAGCCTGCCACCCTATTGTGAGTCTTAACATGTGGTCCCCTGTGAAAGCACCCAGGAGAGGTCTAGTCACTTCACCACGCTGAACAACTCGCGGCTGAATGCATCAGAGGGGAGGAGGGCTTACAAAAGATCTAGATCAGGAGTTTGCCAACTGTGGCCCCTGCGCCAAACCCCGCCGGCTTCCTGGTTTCGTAAACTGAGTTTTCTTAGAACACAGCCGTGTCTTTTGTCTACATAGAGGCCTGTGGCTGTGTCAGAGAAGTTGACGGAAGCTGATAGGTGTATCAGGGACTGTATGATCTCTGAAGTGAAACGGATTCTTCAACTTTTAAGTTCGTTTCTTTTTTCTGATTTTAAAAGAAAATAAAATACTTCCATGAGCCCCCTTGAGCAGAGCCCGGTGGAGAAGCGGGTCTTGGCCAGAACCTAGGATCCAACCGAAAAGGTCTGGCTCCAAAGTCTGAATGGTCAACCTCTGACCTCCCTGCCTCCCCACACCTGCTACTGTACGCCCCGAGGGAAGAGCAGAGCCTAATTCTTAGAAGCAGGATATTGGGACCTGCCTTGGTTGGGACAGAACCCCTGGCCTGGCCACATCATTGTGTGACGTTAGGCTGCCCATCTTTTCAGTGAGGCATTCTGGGCTCAACCTCAGAGGAGCGTGCCTATTTGATGAGAAAGACATCTGAACTATTCGCTAAGGGCTTAGCAAAGAGAAAATACCCACAATACCCATTTGTTTTCTCTAAAGCGTTCTGTTCCGAACGTGATAATAAAAATAGCATTTGCACCGTGCTTTTTGCTTGCCAGAAAGTCTGCTTCAGGTTCCTGATGTCGCTTGCTGCTCATCAGTGCCCAGAAGGCCGGAGGCTGGGCTACTTCTGTGCCCGTTTTGCAGAGGGGGCAGGCGGCCACAGGGGGTGGGGGACAGGGAATGGCCACAGTGTCCGTCTGTTGACCTGGCCTTTTTCTCCTCTTTGAAGGCCAGATACACAGTCCTGGGTTTCGTCTTCTTCCTCTTCAACCAGCCACCTCCGGAGAGCCCCTACCTCTCCGCTCACAGCTCCTTCCAGTGGGAGCTCCGCTTCACCTCCCCGGGCTGCCCGCTGCTGCCCGCCCAGAGCCCCCACACTACTGCCTGCCTGACTGCCGGGGCCCTGCAGCTGGCGGCGGGAGCCACCGTCCTGCTGGAGACCTACGCCCGGCGCCTGCGGCACACGATCGCCGCCTCCTTCTTCTCCGCCCAGGAGGCAAGGAGGGTCCGCCACCTGCACACCCGGCTCCAGCGCAGATATGAGAGGCACGGAGGCCAGCGGCCGCCCCTGGGGCCTCCCCCCCCCCCCCCCCCGCTCTCGGACCCCGGTCTACCAGCATGAACCCAGCTTGGATAGACAGGCCGACCACACGCTGGCCACTGGAAGGAACCAAGAGCACGCGGCAGAGGGTTGAGAGTCTGGAAGCCGCACAGACCTTGGTCCTCCTGCTGCCTTCTGTGTGACCTCGGGTAGACGACTTCACCTCTCTGAGCGCCCGTTTCTACACCTGCATAGTGACTGACCTAATAACCACCCACGTGACCTACTTTCCATGTGCGGCTGTGGAAAGGAAGGAATGTAATACTGGGCACAGCAGGCTTGAAGAAGCAGTAAAGGCCTCTGCACAGTGAAGACTAGCAAGTGCAGAGACTGCCCGAGGTTCCTCCCTCCCCCCCAGGAAGCTGGGGGTCAGCCTGCGCTCTCTTCTGCACACACTGCTTTCCCTAGTGTATGGAAACTCTACTTAGTGAATGTATCTAAATGCTCCCGGAACTTACTCATACATCCCCCGAATCCTCTTACATTTAGCCGTCTAAACTTTTCTTGATTTTATAAACGGAGTATTGATTAAATCCTAAATTCGATTATGTTACTCTTTTGTTTCAAATTCCGCTGGGGCTTTCCCATCCAGAGTTGCCAAGGATTAGCAAATAAAAATACATGACACCCGACTCCATTTGAATTTCAGATGAATAATAAATACGGATTTAGTCTAAGTATACCCTTGGGACATTCTTATACTAAACAAACTTATTCTAAACCTGTATTTGTCGCTTATCTGAAATTCAAATGGGACGAAGCCATCCATATTTTATCCAGCAACTGCCTCCCCATCGAAATTCTAGTAAAACCACAGCTCTCTGCCCTGTGGGCTTGGTATTCCCTGTTGTCCCCTCCAGATCATTCTCTGCCTTTCTCTAGCCCGGGAATTCTTACCTCCATGAACTGTATCACCCTGGCTCCCCTGGCCTCTGAGTTCTAGCTGGGTTCAGCCGATGGGAGGTACTGGCTAGCGATCCAAAGTGTGAGAGGAGGGACGCCTGGGTGGCTCAGTGGGTTAGGCCACTGCCTTCGGCTTAGGTCATGATCTCAGGGTCCTGGGATTGAGTCCCGTATAGGGCTCCTTGCTTGGCAGGGAGCCTGCTTCTCCCTCTGCCGGCTGTGCCTGCCGCTCCTCCTGCTTGTGTGTGCGTTCTCTCTCTCTCTCTCTCTGACAAAGAAAATCTTCAAAGTGGGAGAGGAGAGAGATGTCAGGATATTTGCTCCGGCAGCCCCTCTGGGCTACTTGGCAGAGGCCACCCTCCATCATGGGCAACCGCAGCTGCTGTCTGGCTGGGTGCCCCGCCCCCCACGGTGGCTGTAGATGTCCCTGGGTTCTGGAACGGTACAGCTTCCACAGGTGCTCGTCTCTGAGAGCCTCACCATCCTTCCCTTTACCAAGCCTCCACCTCTGCACCTTCATTAAACTCTCTTTCATTTCCCCTTTAGGACTACCATCTCTTTCCTGCAGGACCCGGATGGACAATGATACGCTGTGGATCACAAATCCCAGCTCAAGCCAACCTCTCCCTCCCTCACTATGCCTGGGCTGCATGGGCTTAAACTCCCCAGAAGCTCCGGGCTGGTTTGCACCTCAGGACACGGCTCTTGCTGTCCGCACATCCTGGAACACACTTCTTTCAAGTCTTGGCATGGAAAGCTTCTTTGCATCCTTCAGGGATTAGCTCAACTGTCTCCTCCTCAGAGAAGCGTTCCCTGACCACTCCATCTCATATGGTCCCATCCAAAACAGTTTCATTCCATCACAGGAGTGGACAAGCTACAATCTGTGAGCCAAATCTGGCCTGCTGCCTGGTTTTGTGAGCAGAATTTTATTGGAACGTTGCCTCACACCCATTAGTTTAAGTATTGGCTCTGGCTGCTTCCGCTGATGGCAGATTTGAGTCGTTGAGACAGGGACTGTGCGGCCCCCTAAAATCTGAAATATTTACTATCTGGCTCTTTAACTAAAATGTTTGCTGACCCCAATCTATCATATCAAATTGTTATCTCGCCTCTGTAAATACTCTTATCCATATCCTTTATTAGCTTACGTATGCATTTCTAGATTTTAGCTATCTCTTTGTTACTTGCTATCAGATTCATATATCGTCCCGCAAGAGTGTGAACTCCATACTCTGTGTCTGTTTCTCCACAGTATTTCCAGTACCTGAAGCAGTGCCTGGTACCGAGTAAACCCTCAGTGAAAATTCGATTGAAGTCCAGGTCCCTGGAGGTAGGACTGAGTGCTCTCTGTCCTCGGCTCCTTCCTAAAGATCTGGGGCTTGCAGAAGGGAATGGTTAGGTACTGGAAGCAGCCTGCTGTGGGCCAGATTGGTGGCCAAAGGGAAAGCCACAGAGCAGGAGGAGATATATTCCCAGGCAAGTGTTTCAACTTAAGCAGCCCGTGCCTGTGAGTCACGAGCCGCAGGGAGCTGACCCACACACCCACCGCCTCTCCGCCCACTCCGCAAAGGGTGTTTGTGCCCCTCCCTGAGGGCCATCATTGGCCTCACCTGACACCCAATCCCACTCCAGCTCCTGTTCCCACAAAGCTGCCCTATGGCTTGTTTAGATGGTGAGTCACCCACACATTTTCTTAAATTGCACAAGTAACACGTGAATCCTCGTCCTTATAAAAATTAGAGCAGAGAAGATAATAATAGCTAGTGCTTGTTGGGTGCATGTGATGTGCTGGGAGGGCGCTGGGGGCGGGGCAGAGATGCCCACAACTGGCTCTCGGGAGCTGGTGCAGGCAGGCTCTATGCACCATTAGATGTGCCCCAAACTCCATGGAAAGCTCTATGTACATCATGTTATTGAAACCTCACAGAAGCGGGAATCTGGGTGTGGCGGTCGGTTAAGCACCTGACTCTTGGTTTCAGCTCAGGTCATGATCTCAGGTTCTGGGATCAAACCGGGCATTGGAGTCTGCTTGAGAGTCTCTCTCTCTCTCTCTCTCTCTCTTTCCCCCTCTGCCCCTCCCTGTGCTTGTACTCTATTTCTCACTATATGAGAAATAAACAAATCTTTAAAAAAAAAAAAAACTCACAAAAGTCTATGAGATAGATGGTATTATGCTTCTCCTTTTAGAGTGACAAAATGGAGATTCAGAGAGGTTAAGTGTTTTGCCTGAGGTCACACAGCCAATCAGCTGCAGAGCCAGAACTTAAATCCAGGTGGTCTGGCTTCCAGAGCCTATGGTCTTAACAAGTAAGAGTAATGTCTCCTTTGACCACTGCACACGTATCTGCCTCCCTAGCCCACAGACACAACCGCTGTTATCTGCCGGTGGGCGCCATTTGGATATCTGTCTGCACATGTAAGTATGTGTAAATAGAACACAGACATGTGTAAGGCTGTGTGTTGTTCTGGGTGAGGCAATGTGAAATGTACAGTTCCGCTGCCTGTCTCTTCATTCAGCAATATGTCTCTGCACTACCTCGTTCTCTCTAATTGTTGGACGGCATTGATAGGTCATGAATTGTTTAGCATTTCCCCCCTCTGGTAGGTAGATGTTCAGGTGGTTTCCGATTTTTGTTATGGTAAACAATGCTGCCGTGGACATCCTTGGCCATGCCTCTTGGTGTACATTAGACGGCTTCCTTGTCTAGATGTAGAATTTCCCGAATTATGTGGGAACTTACTTATTAACTTATTTATGAGGTTGAAGCCTTTAGGTGCATGCTAGCTGGTTTGACAGACAGACATCCAAGATGGCCCCCAATGACTCCCAGTGGATCCTGACATTCACACCCTGGTGTGAGTCTCCCCTTGAATGTCCTCGCAGCTCAGAGATTATGGGAAAAGTGGTGGGGTGTCATTTCTGTGATCAGGTTCCTGAAACCACTGCTCCCATCTTGGTAACAGGCTCTCTTACCATCTCAGATTGCATGCTTGGGTGAAGCAAGCTGCCATGTTGGAGATGCCCACATAGAAGGATCGGAGGGTGACCTCTTATTACTATCTCACACCGTTCCGTGGGTTGACTGGGCTTCGCCGGGTGGTTCTCGTGTGCAGTCTCTTGTATCAGTGCAGGTGGACGGGGACCGGGGCTGGGGACCTTTGAAGGCTTGACTGCACTGGCCATGCACAACGGCCTCTCTACTCAGTGTTGGGGGCCACAGTGCTCCTTATGTGGTCTGGACAGAGCAGCTTGAACATCCCCCAGCAACCTGGGGCTCTGAGAAATGGGAAGCAGATGCCGCCAGGCCACTTAGGAGTCACCCCTGGAACTGGTCAGTATCACCTCCACCAAAGGACTCACAGAACCCGCCCAGACTCAAGGACCCCACCTCTTGACCAGAAGTGGTGCGGTCACATTGCAAAAGAGCACATGGGCCACCTCCCTGGAGCACTTGGAAAACACATTCTGCTGCGGGCAGCTTGAAGAGCCAAGAGGAGCCTTCGGCTTTCAAAGAGCAGGAGCCACTCTGATGTCAGCTGGGGAGGACCCGGTGGAGGACGCAGTCTACTGCTTGCATTCTTGGGATGCTACTCCAGGAAGCCGGGGAAGGAGCGATGCCAATAATCTCTATAGCGTGGCAATGTTGTTTGAGTCAGCCAGAGTGATACGCAAATCTCAGCTCTCTGGCTGAGGACTGGGTGACTTGGCGGCACCCCAGCCCCTCTCAGGGTCTCTGTCCCTTCACTCGCCATCTGGAGGAAGCCAGCTGTTGGAAGTGCTCCATGAAGCTGCCCGCCCACAGACCCAATGCCCAGTCCTCAGGGGGGCTTCCTCCTGCAGTGATGACCAGAGAGGGAAAGGGTTTCCTCCTGGTCATAGCATGGCCACCGTCTGGCAGCAGAGGGCTACCGGGTACACCTGCAATGACTCCCAGGAGACCTGGGACCAAAGTCACCCATCCTGCTTCCTTCAAGGGGACACTATCCAACCGTTGCGCCATTGTTAGCCAGACAGAAGGTTGGGGGCTCTGTCTGAGGCACCGTGAGTAAGAGGGAGAGGTGGGGAGAGGCTGCATCCTACAGGGCATTCTAGGGCTCGCAGAAGGAGCTGGAATTCATTTTAAGTGCAAAGCAATGCCATTGAAGGCTGTCAGCAGGAGAGTGGCTTGCATTTTTAAGAGATCACTTGATAGTGGATGAGGAATGGGCCATAGAGTCAGGAGAAAGAATGAAGCAGAGAACCCGGGAAGCAATTGCAGTTGTCCTATCAAGAGGTTCGGGATGGAGGAAAGTGCTGGTCCAGGGCATATGGTGAAAGGTGCATTAATTTGAGGTATGTTTTGGGGGTAGAACTGAACTCCTGTAAGTATGGGATGTCAGCAGTGAGGGAGAGACATAATTCCTGAATATTTGGTTTGAACAACTGGGTGGATGTTTTAGCAACCGGTGGCATTACTAAGATGCCTTTAGTAAGAAGAAGAAGACTAGAGATGAGGTAGAGTATGGGAAAATAAAAAATGCCACTTGAGATGTACTTAGTTCACTGCCAAGTACTGCGCTTTGCTGCTGGCAACTAAACAGCTCAGTTAGGCAGGAGAGAGAGCTGAGCTGGCAGGCTTAGAGGGAGAGAAGCCCATGGAGCCGCTTTGCAGTTAATATGGCTAAAAGGATTGCTCTGGACCATGCTCAGGAAGGATCGCCACTCCCTGGACTGGGGAGGAAGAACCCTGGGGCTTAACTGACATTTGGTTCCTTGGAAAGAGCTGAGTAAGGGACGGCTGGGATTGGGGTGGGGACAAGGAGAGTCTGGGGTTCTGCTTCCTGCTTGGTCCCTGACTGTCTGCATCACGTTGGAAATCCTTCCTCTCTGGACCTCAGTTTCCTCATCTATAAAATGGGACTAATAGTACCTGCCTAGCCAGGGCTGGGGGAAATAAAGGTAGTGAATATAGCAGGGTGTTAAGCTCTGAGTAGGCTGCTTTGCTATTGTTCTTGCTGGAGATCCCAGAGAACAGTATAGGGCAGAGAGGTCAGAGAGTATGTACGTGGGATGTGTAAGAATGGGGACTCCATGGCCACACTCCTGGGCTAAACTGCTGGTAGCCCTCCCACCGTACTAACCTATGTATCCTTGAGCCAATCATTTCACTGCTCTAGGCCTCGGTGTCTTCATCTGTAAAGCTGGGAATCTAGTAATAATGTTCCCCAGAGGATGTTGCAGTATAAAATGAATTAGTATGTGTGAAGCACACAGAGCCTCCCCAGGCAAATAACTGCTTCGTATACACTATCATCATTCATTACAAAGACTGACAATTGGGGACGTCCTGGACCCTGGCTGGTGCCCCCCAAGATACAGCCCTGTCAAGTTCCCCATCATTCATTTCTTGGCCATTTATCAGATCTGTAGACTGAGAGTTTGGGCTCATCCATAAGGGGGTTGCGGGAAGGAAACATGTTAACTATCTGTCATCACTGATACATTCCCCCCTGCTCAGTGGAGCACAGCTAAGCGCTTGGCATGGATTTTTTCCTTTGTCCCTCGTGTAAGCCTCCCAAGGACACTCTGAGATGGGTTCTATTATTATTAGCCCATCTCACAGATGAAAAATCATTTTTATAGAGCATAATCGATGGACCGGAAGCAGCAAACAACTCCACGGCGTCTGCTCTAATCAGGTACAGAGCTGGGCTCCCTAGAAAGCAGCTCTTATGCTTTTTATGAAGCTCAGTGGGTCCCACCTTCTCTAGAAGCTTTCTTTAGTGAAGAAACGAGTTCTTTCCTTCACTCAGCTGCTATGCTGTGTCTCCTCTGTTATCAGACTCGGAGCTAGAAAGATTCACAAGGCACAGTCTTGCCCCTGACTGGCAAGTGCCCCTGGCACAGTCTTAGGATGAGAGAGATCCTTCTGGGGGCGGGGCACACCCGCCAAGAACGTCCAATTTCCAGATCTTCTGCATGAGGAAGAAAAGACTGACAAAGGTTAGCAAGAGAATGTGAAAAGTAGCAAGGAGATGAGAGTTTAGGAGACAGGACCAACCCAAGCCTAGATGGAAAGATATCTTCCGTTTCCCCGCAGCTCTGGCCCTCGGCTCCGCTAGCCATTTTTCAAAAGCAGGGCTGAGGTTTTTGCCAGTGAAAGCAAGATGGGATTTCTGGATTGAGTACAGAAGCCAGCGGCTGGCCGACTCCTCCCCCACTGCCCCTCGGAGCCGCCCCTGCAGAGGAGAGAAAGAGGCGTGCGAGCAGGGCGCCCATACCACTGCTGCCTTGAGCATCCCATCCCCACCTCACCCTGCATCCCTCCACCCCGACCCCAAGTGCCCAGGGTGCCGTGCAAGAGCCGGTGGGAAAGAACGGGTGCTGGACCCGGTCAACCAAAATCAGCCAAGCGGTATCAGCTCCTCCGCTAACTCCGCGGAGGAGCCCGCCCGGGGTGGTCCCCGAGAGCAGAGCAAAGGGGAAGGCTAGCGAGGCGGAGACCCCACACCACACCGTGCTTCCTTGACCAGACGCCTCAGATTAGAGTCCTGAGCCCCTCGAACCTAGAGAGTGGAGGTAAGACCTGAGAGGCGACAGCAGTCGGTCCGAAGGGGGCGGCATCTGGGCTCCCCGTGCACTCCCGGAGCCCCACGCTCCAGTCTGCAACGCGCCCCTGCAGTAAACCTCACCCGGGGTAAGATCGCGCCAACTTAGACTGAAAAGGCGTCTTGGAAACTGAGCAGCACGAGCCTGTCTCCCGGTTCCTGCTCCTGATTCCTCCACGTCCCCAGCGTCCTGAGCGGCGACAGTGAGACCCTGCACGGAGCTGGAGAAACCTGTTCGGCAGGAGGCAGCTGCCGGACTCCCAACTTCCCGCACGGAGAGCGTCTCCAGATCCCCGGAGGGCACCTTTGCAGCGGGGTAATTCCCCCAGCTCGCCACTGACTTCGGGGTGCAGCGCGGAGCCGCGTGCATGGAGAACCGCACCGAGCACCCTGACCGCGCGAACGCTTCGGGCCTGGGCACCATGCCCCGGCCTCCGCTGGCTGTCCAGGTGGTGACCTTGACCCTGGTGCCCCTCGTGTGCGCCGTCGGTGTGGCGGGCAACGCCATGGTGGTTCTGGTGGTGCTCCGGAGCCGCCAAATGGTCACACCCACCAACTGTTACTTGGTGAGCCTGGCTGCCGCCGACCTGCTGGTGCTCCTGGCGGCCGGAGTGCCCACCGTCGCGGAGGCGGCGTCCACGCGGGTTTGGATCTTCGGCCACGCAGGCTGCCTGGTCATCACCTACCTGCAGTACGTGGGCATCAACGCGTCCACAGGCTCCATCACCGCGTTCACCGTGGAGCGCTACCTAGCCATCTGCCACCCGCTGCGCGCCCAAACTCTGTGCACGGTGGCAAGGGCCAAGCGCATCGCCGCATCGGTGTGGCTGGGCACCACCGCCTACTGCGTCCTCTGGCTCTTCCTGGTGGACACAAGCGAGACGGTGTACGCTGACGGCGTGCAGGTGCAGTGTGGCTACCGCATGTCACGCTCTCTATACCTGCCCATCTACTTCCTGGACTTCGCGCTCTTCTATGCGCTGCCCTTGGGCCTGGCCACCGCATTCTACCTACTCATAGTGCGCATCCTCTTTGTGGGGCCGCTGCCGCCTGAACACCGGGGGCACTCGGGCTCTGCGCAGCTGGGTCGCCCATCTGGCCACCAGCGCTATTCCTCCAGGGGCAAGAGAGGCGCCCTCAACTCCCGAAAGCAGGTGGGGACCTCCGTCTTCATTGGGACCGCTATGCCCTGCCAGCAGATGGACAGAGGGAAGCTTGGGCCCTTTTGGAGTCAAACTCCTCAAGTGTTAATCCCTGTCCTGCCACTTACCAGGCTTGATTTTGGAGCTGCTACTTTGCCTTTCTGAGCCTCAGTTTCCTCCTCCGCTCTATGGGGTAACGACAGCTCCCACCACATTGGGCTGTCCTGAGAAATGGGATTAACCATGTGAAGCCTTTAGCCTCTGTGAAGCCACATCAGGAACTAAATGTTCAGTTAAGACTGGTTATTAAACATTCAGGACCAGTGGCTACACCCAGGGTGGTACTTTCCTAATGATCAGGAGACTGAGACTCAGAGAGGGGAAGTGACTTTCCCAAGCCTTTACCCCATCTGACCCTAAAACTGCCTGCCTGGTCTCTGAGAGCCAGCCAGCCTAAGAGGGGGATGGGTTGGGGTGCGGTCAAGAGAGACCCAGCCCTTAGGGAGCACTTTCCGCGGTGTGCCTGGTCCTTTGATCATTCCTGCTATTGAACCCATCCGGGAGGTCTCACGCCTATCTTAATGGATAAAGAAACAGGCTCAGAGGGGACAAGGGAGTGAAAAGTGGAGGGAAGTGTCCAGGACTCCTTATATCCTCCACCCGCACTCCAGCAGTGTGGTCTTGCAAGGGGGTTCAAGGAATGCAGGTGGAAGGCTCCCAGAGCCCAGCTGGTCTTTATCCTCAGCCTGCCGCCCACACCTTCAGCGGGCGGGGGAGGGAGGAGGGCACCTCGCCCCTGCTGAGTCACTGCTGAGCCCGGCGAGGACCATCTGTATCCTCTCCCTTCCTCCTGGGGTGGGTGCACTGTTGGGGGGCTCTTCCAACTGCCTCAAACAGCTCCTGCTTGCAAGCATGTTAGCGCAAGGTGGGTTTTAGAGGAAAGGGGACTGGACCCAGGCTGAGCCAGGATGGAATGGGAACTCTGGCTGTAGGCCCAGCATCACCTTCCGCTCCAGACAAGTGCCCCTCCCGCCTTTCCCAAGCCTTTACCCCATCTGACCCTAAAACTGCCTGCCTGGTCACCACTTATTTACTTCTCTGTTTACCACTCTCCAGCTCAGCCTAAAAGGGCTGGGTTCAAGCCCCCACTTGGACTGTGCTTTAGGTGAAACTTCTGCTAGTGAAAATAGCCTTCCTGACCTGGGTCCTTCTAGGACCCAGCTTTGTTAACATCTTGCTGTGTGGTCTTAGGTAAGTCACTTCACCCCTCTGAGTCTTGATTTTCGACTCTGTCAAGTCATTGTCATCATATGCCCATCCACTTCCGTGGATGGTAGTAGATATTATGAAACTGGCACATAATAAGTATTCAGTGTAGGGTTACCAATTATTACTGTTTTTTGGAGCATCAGTGTCTTTTTTGACAGTGGGCAGTCTAAAGACATCATTCTTTGATGCCCAAGAGAGCCCTTGCAGAATGCTGTGTACAACAGCAACAGGCAAGAGGCACTGAATAAAAGCAGAATGTCTAGGAGAATAATGTGGAAAATACTACTGCTGATAGTAGTAGTCAATGATTATCAAGAATCTGCTCTGTGCCAGGCACTGGTCTTACACAAGTCAGTATATTGAGTGTCTGTAACTACTCCAAGATGTATGTGCGGTTATCATCTCAGTTTGACAGATGAGGAAACTGAGTCACGGAGGAGTTGTTCCAGGTGACAGGAACAGTAAGTGCCAGAACCAAGGTCTGAACCCAAGGCAGACTGGCTGCAAAGCCCGCCCCCTGCTATCTAGTAGGAATCCCCCAAATGAACCTAAAATGGAATAGAGTTAAATCTGAATTTAGTGAAATCAGGAGTCAAGACTGATTTGGGAATTCCTAAGGTTTCTGGTTCCTGGAGAATATTACAGCACTGAAGCTTATTGATTGAGGCAGGCCAAGGCCTCTTTGGAGGGGTCACTTATACTCCTGGACTCTGAGAAGCAATCTTAGGCAGGAGCATTCCAAGCTAGCTTCCTCCTTGATGAGAAAGTCATCTCTCCAGTATTCCTGAGAGCCGATTCCATGTATCCCGGGGTTTCTAGGCAGAAACAGTGCGGTGCCCAGAGTGCTGGAGCAATTTAAGCTCTAGTAAGTGACCTTTTGCCACCCAAGATTTGGTCTCTGGAAGAGTCACTGAGGACTCCAGGGGTGGGTATGGGCAGGCCTGGGTGTGTTACTGTCTCCCATTGACTGGTGCTTCCTGGTGATCTTTTCATTCTGGAATTTAGAGCATCTTTTGAAACCTCTTCCCTGGGGTACCACCTCTAGGAGGCTTTGCTTCAGCTCCACTGTTAGGGAAGTGCTGGCCAAGAATGAAGGGGGGGGGTGCTGAGACGTGGGGGAGGGGGACATGACTGGCTGGCGGTCAAAGGCAAAGCCAGGAAGGAGAGTCTGGAGGGGGAGTGGGGAGTGGGGGGCATTGAAAGCATCACCAGCGAGTTCGTGGTCAGGGATGTTGTGGAGAAGGGGTTGAGCTGGACAGAGAGGTATGTCCCAGCTAAACAGCTGGTTAGCAGTAACCTGGCTGTTCCTGGCTCTGAACTCCGTGCACTTGTCATGGTAGTATTAGAGGTTGTGTTTGCAGCTCCAATCCCACTTAGTGCCTGCCAGGCCCCGTTCTGCTTTCTTTATCTGTATTCACTCCTTTAATCCTCAAGTTCCCTCACCATAAAGGCAGTGGATTCGAGAATTTGCTGCTACTAAAAATGGTGAAGCCGTCCAAGGGCTTCAGGGGTGGATGGGGGGTTTTGGGGGGGTGTCCCTTACTGAAAATGGCTTGAGTGGGGTCAGGAAGGAGGCACAGAAGTGTCCTAGCTGGGGATGGGACAGGCATCATGGGGGGGGGGGGGGCTGGGCGGGGGATGCATGAGGGCACCTATTGCAAAGGCCCAGATGCTCTTTTGGCCTCTCCCCCTCCCAAGCCCGCAGAGAGGCTGGGAACCCAGGATTCTCCCGGGGCACCCACGGGTCCCTCTATTTCCTGTCTTACCTGGTAGGTCACCAAGATGCTGGCTGTGGTGGTGCTGGTTTTCGCTCTGCTGTGGCTGCCTTACCGCACCCTGGTGGTGGTGAATTCCTTCCTGAGCCCGCCCTACCTCAACCCCGGCTTCCTGCTCTTCTGCCGCCTTTGCGTCTACCTGAACAGCGCGGTCAACCCCGTCATCTACGCCCTTATGTCCCAGCGCTTCCGGGAGGCCTTCCACGGACTGTTTCAGTGCCAGCGGGCTGGGCCCCAGCTCCCGCCGCCCCAGGAGGCCACCCCTGTGTACTACAGTGTCATCAAAGATTGTTCCCAGATCAGGCTGGGCTCTTAGAAGCAACCAGGGAGCACAATGTCCAGACCCAGAGGGGAATCCTGGCCCCTGAGGGCAAGGCCCACTACTTTATCTCTACCAAAGAGGGAGTGGTATCCAGGGCTGTTTAGTAGAGGTGAGCAGGCTGTGCACTGTACAACACTAGGGGGTCACCATTCACATCACAGCCTAGATCTATATATTTGGTAAAACAATTTTCCAGCTTAATAAATATACAAATCCAAGAGGGAGACACCTCTTTATATTTTACACAAAAGCACCCTGTGGCCTAAGGGCCGCCTGGGTGGATGCACATTTGCAGATTGAGTAGCACAGGGGCATTCACCAGGGATCTCTTGGGAATCTGGATGCACTCTTCCTAAAGATTCGGGGAGTGTTTTTTTGTTTTGTTTTGTTTTGTTTTGTCTTGCCAGCATCAGCACCAGATGGTGCCTCCCCCGGATGCTGATGGTGACATGTGACTCTGTTGAGACCCTGCTACATAGAGGGCAGCCTGCGGGGCATTTCAGATACTACAGAGGTGATGCTAACAGGGCCCCCACTCTCAGGAGCTCCCATTCTAACGGGGGAGGGATGGACGATACGTCCAGCCCAGCACTGGGATCCTGGCTGATGCAACCGATGAGGAAGGCAGGTGGGTGCTGGATGCACTTGCCTTTTCTAAACTAGACGTGAGCCCTCTGGACCTGTGACCTGGGTCCAGGCTTCTAGGACCACCCAACCTCATAATGCAGGGAGGGAGGACCGTAAAAAGACTCCTGGAACCAGCCTTACCTGCGGGCAGGGTCTCCACGTTTTCATTGAAAGGAATCTAGGACATTCCCCCCCACCACCACAAAAAAAATCTTCTATTTTTTTTCTCTACAAGTGTTACCAATCCACCGTTGGTGCTTATTTGAAGTGGTTTAAGCACTGTCTTTCCCAGATATGCACATTTCCTTGGGAGAAGGAGTTAACCTGAAACTTCAGTGTGGATGGGAAGTTCTTAAAAGCCTTTCCTCTAAGAAGAAGGATTTAGGGCGCCTGGCTGGGTTCACTTGGTTAAGCATCTGCCTTCCGCTAGGTCATGACCTCAGGGTCCTGGGATCAAGTTCCTAGGATTGAGTCCTGCATCAGATTCCCTGCTTCTCCCTCTCCTTCTGCCACTCCCCAGCTCCTTCCGCTTCTGCTCCTGCTCTCTAGCTCTCAAATAAATAAATAAATAAATAAAATCTTCTAAAAGAGAGAGAGAGAAGGCATTAAGACACCCGAACAAAGAACAAAGAAGGTAGCATTGACAGATAGGGAGACAGGGCAGAAATGGAAACTAGGGTGGGACGGACAGGGGGTTTTCTAGGTAGCCCCAACTGCTCTAGGACCTTGGCAAAGAATTGCTAGGGCAAGGTGGTCCCTTTGGAGTCTCCACTTGTCAGACTCAGGAGAAATTCAGACATCTCACAGAATGGGTTAAGGTAAGATTGATTGTGTTGGTAGTCAAGTTCAAGTTGAGGGTCAGGGAGAGAAGAAAATGCACAGGTGCCCCATCCCACTGTTATCTCACAGAAAGGAACGAGGACACGAGTGATTTACTGGACTGTGGTGTGGGCTGTGTTCTAGGGGTGGGATCCCACACCTGTCACTCTCCCTTTTTATGGGGGAGCATGTGAAAGCAGCCTCATCAATGAAGGGAAGCAACAAACTGCCTGGGCACAAGGCAGAAGGGGTTGGGGATGCCTGTGCTTCGCAGGGGTTGTCTGGGCACTGCACCTGCCTTTGGGGACACTGGGAACCATGCAAAGGCATAGCCTCTTCTGCTGTGGAGAGAGCCCCCAGTCTCACAGAAACTAAGAAAGAGGCACTCTCCCTCCATGACACAGAGGACTCAATGCCCAGGCAACCACGTGAGAACTTTTGGGGGCCACTTCTGGACAACCCTGTACATTACAGGACTTTACTTTGAACCTCATTTATACAATGGCATGGGTGTGTATGACAGCTGCAGAAATTGTGCTAGACATTTTATTATCATTCATTCACTTTGATTCCTTGATTTCTGAACATCCTTTCTGGACATGGGAAATCATGCATGTGTAAATCTTGCTAGAAGGCAGGATGCCGGGGCGCCTGGGTGACTCAGTGGGTTAAAGTCACTGCCTTCGCCTCAGGTCATGATCGCAGGGTCCTGGGATGGAGCCCCACATCGGGCTCTCTGCTCAGCAGGGAGCCTGCTTCCTCCTCTCTCTTTTTGCCTGCTTCTCTGCCTACGTGTGATCTCTGTCAAATAAATAAATAAAATCTTGCTAGAAGGCAGGATGCCTTCTCCCACTAAGGAAATCTGAAAAGCCAGACACTTGCTTTTCTTTTCCCCTGCTGCCTGGGATGCACGTGGGCCAGGTGAATCGGATTCAGTTAATCAGACACCCAGGACTTGAATCTTCAGCAACTGATACAAATGCACGGGGGAGGGCGCCTGGGTGGCTCAGTGGGTTGAGCCACTGCCTTCGGCTCAGGTCATGATCTCAGCGTCCTGGGATCGAGTCCCACATCGGGCTCTCTGCTCAGCAGGGTGCCTGCTTCCTCCTCTCTCTCTGCCTGCCTCTCTGCCTACTTGTGATCTCTCTCTGTCAAATAAATAAAAATCTTAAAAAAAAAAAAAAAACAAATGCACGGGGGAGGGGAGAAGGGGAGAGTATTTTATTTACGCTAGCAACAGCAAGGGTGGTATCCATTGTTCAGCGGCAGTGGAAGCAGCATGACATCCACTGTCTGGGGGGAAGTGGTAGCAGTGGCATCCCCCCAAGATGTAGTTCATTCCTGCCACCCAGTCTGCCCTATTTCCCTCCTGTATTCTAACTTGGCTCACGGAATCTCCCGAAATCCTCATTAAAACGTCCGTCTTTTTGGTTATGCTGGTCTGAGTCAGTGTCTGTTGCTTGCAATCCAAAAAGCCTGGCTGATCCGGAGGCTTTCAGCCCGGCTGGTCTCTGGGCTCTGACAAGCTAAGCCACAAGGATTCCCCAATTCTGAGACTCTTCTCCAGCTGTGCACCACCATTTCTACCTCGATGATACACCCACTAGGGCCAATCTGAATCATCCTCCTCCTCCCCCCAGATCACGTCCTCTCCACTCCTGAGCCCAAACCTCTGAGTCATCCCACTTCTGCCCCCTTGTCCCTCCCTATCCGTGCACTTACTGATGGGAGAAAGCCTCCTTTCAACTCTCCTATCTCTTGCTGGACCATTGTCTCCCCCTCCCGCTGACCTGCCTTCAGCCTCTCCAGCTGGCCCCCGTTTCTCCAGAGACTAATCACATCCGAGGGCACCCTTGGGGTGGTCACTATGTACGTGAACTTTGGAGTCAAACTAGATCTGGAGTCGGTAGTCACCCCACCGCTCCCTAAATTGTGACCTTAGCCAAGTTATTCCTTAGAACGACAACTGGTCCGTGTTTGCCCAGGACTGCCCCCGCTTTTTGTATTTAAAGTCCCAGGTCCTGGCAAAAACCCTATTTATATTTGTATTTATATGTTATTAATATTATATCTTTCTATTTGTGTAGGTTTGTTTTCGCATCTGTGAAATAGGACGTACAGTCGGATTTAAACTGCAACATTGTTGTGGTGATTGTTCCGAAGCATGGAAAGTGCTTGCACTTTGCGAGCCTAAAATAAATGCTCTTTACTTAAAAATATCTTCCACACAGCATTCCATTCCTTTCCCTCCCAGCACTCCTTACAATTTGGAATTCTATAGCTCTTTGCAATGCTATAGCTAGTTGTGGCTAATAAAAATTGTGATCTTCCTCACCAGATTCTGAATAAGCAGATCTTATGAAGGCAGGGACCGCATCAGGCTTTTCACTGTTGTTTCCCAGAGCCTAGAACACTGCCTGGCACACAGCAGGCCTCCAGAAGTCATTGCTGGGTGAATAAATGCTGGATAAGGAACAAAGACCAGCTTTCATTTTAACACTCAAGACCCTTTCCTGTGATTTGGCTTCCAGTCTGAGGAAAGCCTGAGGAGTGGATTGTGACTTATTGGGTTTCTTTGTTGGCAACACAAAGTATTTCTGAATAGCTACATTCAAAAGGAATTTGCTGGAGTTGGTAAGAACCAGAACCAAGATAACTCCAGAGATCTACATAACAGCAATTAATGGGCAATGGCTTCAGGTCTTCCATATCAGAAAGACTCTGCTCCACTGAGGCCAGGAATGGGACAGGCAACTCACTAGACCATCGTTCAATGGCTGCCGTTGACGGTTGTATAGGTTTGGCACTGATCAATTTCAGCAGGTACAACTCAGAAATCTAAGTGTATGATTTATCTGGAGTTGTGCAGTGTGCCTATGCAAGTGTATGTGGCATACCTTAATAGAAGTGTGGTAGTTCCACGGAGGAAAATTGAAGTACTGTTCTGAGAAGAAGGTAGTATGGATGTATGGAGGACCAAGAAAACCAACAGATGTCCTCGAAGATGAGACAACCAGGATAACACGCAGCAAGGAAGTTCACTCTGGTAGTCAGTGACAGCGGTCATTGCTAATTAGCAGTCCTTGCTAATATTGCCACCTCGTGGCCATAGAGGAACCTGCATGATCCAATATCTGCTTCCTGGACCAACTTTGGGACATACTGTCTTCCTCTCCCCCAGTCCCCCTCCATCCTGCTCTCTCTCCTTCCCCCTTCCCTACCCTCCCAATCTCTCAGCTTTCCTCTGGGTCCCTTGGATCCTCTCCCCTTTTCTTCTCCTCCTCCCCCTCGACTATCCTGGCTAATTCATCATCTCTGGGGACTAGACCCTAAGCTCTATGCTGGCTGAGTCCCCAGAGCCGAGGACACGAGAAGCTATAGAACTCAGACGCTATCCCATTCTCATCACTTTCCCTGTTTTCCTTCTCCTTGCAATATTTTCTCCTTTCTTTTTTAAATCATTCATGCAACAAATCCTTCATAGCTAGAGCACCACCCACATGCCAGAATCAGGTCAAGATGCCACGATGCCAGAAATTCAGTTCATGGATTTCTACTCTCCCAAGACCGACTGGTGTCGTATTGCCCACATAAGTCTCAAGAGAGATGCCCATACACACATCAAAGTAAACAGGAGGTCATATTTCATATCATTCTACTAGAGCTGTCAGGAAAACTGCTGGGTGGTCATTATATCCCACTAAAAGATTTTGAAGTTTTTAACCTCCAGTATCTGTCAATACAACCTTATTGGAAACAGGGCTTTTAACAGATGACTAAGCTAAGATGAGGTCACTTGGGTGAACCTTAATCAAATAATACTATGTCTTTACAAAAAAAAAAAAAAGAAGTGGGAGAATTTGGACCCAGATACAGACACGTGAAGGGGGAAGGTCATAGAAAACCCAGGAAGAATGCCATCTACAAGCCAAGACACAGCTTGGAGAGAAGCGTGGAAGAGATCTCCCTCACAGCGCCCAGGGAAAATACCAACACTGCCAACACCTTGATTTCAGACTTCTAGCTTCCAGAACTGAGAGACAATACATTTCTGTTGTTGAAGGTACTCTGTGGTAGTACCTTTTTTACACAAGCTTAGCACACTAATACAGACACCAAGATGGCTGAAAGAATGATATGAGGACAGACAGAAGTTACTGAGACATTAAGGAAATTTTTGAAAGCAAAAACACTTAATGTCACAAATCAAAATTCCTTATCAACCTATACGTATAAGTGGTGAACATTTAATATTTTCAATTCCAGCGCTTATTTCAATGAAGATCTACTTACATGTGTGTGTGTATTCTATTCTCTCTCACATATTTGACTTTCAAATTAGTAGGCCAAGAATGCCTTTATATTTCCTTTTCATTTTGTCTATCTTTCATACCCCAAATGGAAAAATCATCCATTTTACTTATACATAGAAAACTTATATAGGGGTGCCTGGGTGGCTCAGTCATTAAGTGTCTGCCTTTGGTGCAGGTCATGATGCCAGGGTTCTGGGACTGAGCCCAGAGTTAGGCTCTCTGCTCAGCGGGGAGCCTGCTTCTCCCTCTTGTGTTCCCTGTCTCACTGTGTCTCTCTTTGTCAAATAAATAAAATCTTTTTTTAAAAAAAGGAAAAATTATATGTCTGCAAAAAGGAAAGTCCCTAAATAATCTCATATCCATGGATTACATTGTTAATTTTGGAGCATATCTTTCTAAATTTTATCTAAATTAATACCTACTTAAATGTGCATCTCTAAACATGTCTCTATAAAAGATAAAATTATGCTTTATATATGTGATTGCCTATTTTATTTAAAAGCATATCATACATCTTTTTATTACTATACTCCCCACTGATAAATTTCCTTTCTTGGATAGGTAATGTTTGAATTCCACAATGCTTTCACACATTCAACGTGTTTATACAGAACTACCCAAATACGTAAAGGCTTTCCTGTAGTGGTTACATTCTTTCTTTCTTTCTTTCTTTTTTTTTTTTTTGATATTTTATTTATTATATAGATCTACCCAAATAGGTAAAGGCTTTCCTGTACTGGTTACATTCTTTTTTTTTTTTTTTTAATTTATTTATTTATTTGACAGAGACACAGCGAGACAGGGAACACAAGCGGGGGTGTGGGAGGGGGAGAGGCAGGCTTCCTGCCAAGCAGAGACCCGATATGGGTCTCCATTCTTGGACACTGGGATCATGACCCGAGCTGAAGGCACACAAGATAAAGGGCTCTGGTGCTGGTAAGAGAAGTTTGGGACGAAGATAGATTTGGGGGATCATTAACATGTGGGTGAACATTTCATAGTCTGTAATCTTCGCTTCTCAGCTATAGTCTTGGATGAAGTTAACAGGCAACTTTTCTTTGTGTATCAGGGGTTCACAGCGATCCATCAAAGCAGAGGCTCCTCGAAGAAGTCCTCATCCAGCGGCAGGGGCCCCGGCGCCTTATGGGGAATGTAGTTCAAAAAGGCGGCACCGCCCCTGGGAGAACCCTGGGAAGGGCGGCCCGGAGGCTGCTTCTGCGCATGTGCCGCGCTCTACCTGGGCGCTCAGTTCGGTGCTCACAGAGCATTGTAGGGCGTCTCCCTCTGCCTGACCTGTAGGGCCTGGGCCCTTCCTGGGTGCCTATCTCACGGGTAACACTGCTAGCCTCGACAGGTGTAGACAGACACTCTCTGTCCAGTGTCTGTCGCCCCATGTGACTGAGAGCAGAGTCGGTCCTTATTTTGTGCGTGGTCTTTTTTGTGTGAATCTGGGAACGATCCTCTGCTCTGAATGGGTAATTATCCCCCTTACCCAGGGGCTTACAGAGGTGACCTGAGTCGCCAGGAAGATTGGGTTTCTTTTCCTTTTGTTAACACAGCATTCCATTTCTCACGGAGTGAACAGATTCAGTGCTCTTACTTTGGATATTACGCTGCTCAGTGCATCTGGGTCTGCATTAGTGAGTGAAGGACTCCCTAGCGAGGGCTCCCCGCGTGTCTGCCTCCCTCTCTCGCTGGCCTTTTGCTTCTAATTATTTTGCTAGTTATTCCATGTAGTCATGAAGACCCTCTATGTCCAATGTTATACCGATAATTATAAGATACTGCTTATCCTCAGGGAGTTTATAACTTCTTTGGAGGAAGTAATTCCTGGAAGAAATAATGTGGATAAACGTGACTACTTCTTGTTTATGTGTAGGAAACAAGTCCATGATGACAGGAGGAAAGGCGTGATTAAATTATCTGATCAGGGGGATCCTGGGTGGCTCAGTTGTTAAGTCTGCCTTCGGCTCAGGTCATGATTACAGGGTCCTGGGATCGAGCCCCGCATCAGGCTCCCTGCTCAGCAGAGAGCCTGCTTCTCCCTCTCCCACTGCTTGTGTTCCCTCTCTCACTGTGTCTCTCTGTCAAATAAATAAATAAAATCTTTTAAAAAAAAATAAAAAATTTTAAAAAATTTCTGATGGGGGGCACCTGGGTGGTTCAGTTGGTTAAATGTCTGACTCTTGATCTCAGCTTGGGTTTTGGTCTCAGGGTCATGAGTTCAAGCTCTGCGCTTAAAAAAAAAAAATGTCTGATACATGCATCCTTATAAAGATGTGTATCAGGCTAGAGAACAAAAGGCTGAAGTAATGCACAGCAATCCTAAGGCTTAAATAGTATATGAGTACCTACAGAAGCAGAGAAAAGACACTCCATTTCTTGCTGCTTTATTTTGAAATAGTTTTAGACTCACAAAAGAGTTAGAAAAATCATACACGAAGTATACATACCCTTCACTTTGCTTCTCCTGATCTTTGAAAACCACAGCACAGCAATCAAAACCAGGGAATTTACATTAATACACTGCTCCTTTCCCTCTCACTGAAATTTTGCCAGTTGTCCCAGGAATTTCCTTTTCAGCTCAGGGATGCAACTGAGGACCCCCCCCACCACCACCTTGCATTTAGTTGTCACGTCTCCTTAGCCCCTTGCCATCTTGGACAGTCTTTCTATGTTTCTCCTGACTTTAACACTTCGCTGGCCAGTTGTTTTGTTGGGTTCACTCCAGCCTTTTCTTTTTCTTATTTATAACCTCTTTGTCTGACAGAGAGAAACTTGGCTGTCACAGTCTACATTGCATTTACTTATTTGTTCATTCAAGTTTATACGTGAGGCTGTTAAAGAATCATTGATCCACGAGGTGCCTGGGTGGCTCAGTCAGTTAAGCAACTGCCTTTGGCTCAGGTCTTGATTGCAGGGTCCTAAGATCGAGCCCCATATCAGGCTCCCTGCTCAGCAGAGAGCCTGCTTCTCCCTCTCCCTCTGCCTGCTGCTCTGCCTACTTGTGCTCTCTCTCTACTCTCTGTCAAATGAATAAATAAAATCTATTTTTTAAAAAATCGCTGATCTGCACCCCATGTGGAAAATGAACAGAAAAAATAATAAATTAAATTATTACTATTAATAATATTAATAAATATTAAATAATAGTACAATCAAAAATCCAAGTGTGACTTTGAACTCCCCCCAGAACTTAACTACCAAGAGCCCACTGTTGATCCCGATGATTACTGATGACATAAACAGCTTATTAACACACACTTCATATATGTATTTTATACTGTATCCATGAATAAAGTAATTAAACTAGAGAAAAGAAAATGTTATTAAGAAACATAGGAAGACATAAGAGACTCTTAATCTCACAAAAAAAAAAAAAAAAAAAAAAAAAAAGAGGCAGCATCTGCATCCTGCTCGGGGGCTCCTGTACAGGGATGTGATTCTGGAAAACTACAGGGAGCTGGTCTCACTAGGTGAGTACAGCTTCCCTGTCTAACTCCCAAGAACACGCGTTTGCTCTGTGTCCCAGAAACATGTTGAATTTAATTATTTAGCCTTGAGCCTCAGGAAGAAAGATGATTTAGGCAGTAGAAGTGTGTATGTGTGTACCCCAGATTATTATTTTTTAATATTAACAATATTATTAATATATTAATATTAATATTTGATTGTATTATTATTTTTCCCAACTACAGTGTCACCGCGTACAGTTCTTCAGCCGTACGCAATGTAGTCCGAAGCCTCTTGTCCAACGTGGCTTATTTTCTTTCTCATCCTCGTCACTGTAGTTACTTAATTTTATTACAGTTACTCTCATTGGTTACTGTTTATATGGGATTTTTTTTTATTTTTTATTTTTTATAAACATATATTTTTATCCCCAGGGGTACAGGTCTGTGAATCACCAGGTTTACACACTTCACCAGATCGGCAAAGAAGAAGTCAAATTATCACTCTTCGCAGATGATATGATACTATATGTGGAAAACCCAAAAGACTCCACTCCAAAACTGCTAGAACTTGTACAGGAATTCAGTAAAGTGTCAGGATATAAAATCAATGCACAGAAATCAGTTGCATTTCTCTACACCAACAACAAGACAGAAGAAAGAGAAATTAAAGAGTCCATCCCATTTACAATTGCTCCCAAAACCATAAGATACTTAGGAATAAACCGAACCAAAGAGGCACAGAATCTATGGGATTTTAAATCTATATTAGAGAGAATATTCGGTATTCTGTATTCTTCCATATTTTGGTTGATTCTGCTTATTCTTGGGGGGGGGGGTGGCATTACCATAGTTCTAAGAATCAGAACTGTGTGGAAAGATATACTTAGAAACGTGTCACCTCCCCCCATGCTGCACCCCATTCCGGCCCCTCCCTTCTTCCCATCTGTTCCCACCTATCTCCAGAAGGAAACCAGTTGGTTTCAAGGTTACCAATTGGTTTCCTTCTGGAGATCGGTGGTTTTCGGCTTATCTTTCTGTATTTCTTTCTAACACATGAGTGGTCGCATGTACAGTTGACCTTGGAACAACATGGGTTTGAACTGGGTGGACCCACTTATATGCAGATTTTTAAAAATAAATACGGCACAGTACTATAAATGTATTTTCTCTTCCTTATTTTTTTTTATAAATATATAATGTATTATTAGCCCCAGGTGTACAGGTCTGTGAATCGCCAGGTTCACACACTTCACAGCACTCACCATAACACATACCCTCCCCAATGTCCATAACCCGACCGCCCGCACCCTACCCCCCTCCCCCCGGCAGCCCTCAGTTTGTTTTGTGAGATTAAGAGTCTCTTTTGTCTTCCTATGTTTCTTCATAACATTTTCTTTTCTCTAGTTTAATTACTTTATTCATGGATACAGTATAAAATACATATATGAAGTGTGTGTTAATAAGCTGTTTATGTCATCAGTAATCATCAGGATCAACAGGTGAGCTCTTGGTAGTTAAGTTCTGGGGGGGAGTTCAAAGTCACACTTGGATTTTTGATTGTGCAGTAGATGAGAGTCTCTAATTTCCACGTTGTGCAAGGATCAACTGTACATTTTCTTATATCCCCTTCTTTTTTTTTCAAGATTTTATTTATATATTTGACAGACAGAGATCACAAGCAGGCAGAGAAGCAGGTAGAGAGAGGAGGAAGCAGGCTCCTCGCCAAGCAGAGAACCTCATGCGGGGCTCGATCCCAGGACCCTGGGACCATGACCCGAGCCGAAGGTAGAGGCTTTAGCCCACTGAGCCCCCCAGGCTCCCCGCCCCCTTCTTTCTTACATAAAGGTAACATACTATAAATACTCTTCCGCTCTTTGCTTTCTTCACTTAGCAATATAGCCCGAAAATCACTCCAAGTTGGTTCATAGAGGTCTTCTGTGTTATTGGCGCCTTCCTCTGTGGTTTTTGCTCACCATTCTGTCTCTTCTGTCTTCTGAGCTCAGAGCCAAATATCCACCTGCCAGCTGGACCTCTCTCCATCTGCTTCACAGACCAGAGCATAACATCCTAAAGAGCAATGCATTAGCTTTCTATGGTCAATTCTTTTCCGGTTTTGTCTTCCTAATCTCAGCATACGTTACTACCGGCTGATCATGCAAAATAATCTGAATGTTACATTTCCTAAAACCAGTTAGTGGTCAACACCCCTTGCTCCTCGTCCTGAGGGGTCTGTTCCCTCTTTCCCACCCCTGCTAGAATTACCCATGGACATGACTCACAGTGTGGTCCTAGCTTTCTTCCCTTCTAATTTGACCTTTAAACCATTTGCCATTTTTCTAGGGTTGGGGACAGCAAACATTGTTTCAGAGACCACGTGGTCTCTGTGACATCCACGCAACACAGTCGCTGTGATGTGAAGGTAGGTTGGTAATGTGTCGACCAATGGGCACGGCCAAATTCGGCTCCCAGTGGGCTGGACTTGGCCCACAGACTAGTTTGCTGACCCCTGCGCTCTAGAACATTGCTTCTAAAATACAAATTTGATCATAAAACTCTAGCTCTTGCTAACAAATATCTGTGGATTTCCATTATTCACAACAGTGGTCTCCAAAGTGAAGGGTAGGGAGCACCCCAAGGATCCCATGGGCTTCTGTTCACCTTGGATTAAATATATTCTTTCAGACATTGGTTTCATTCAAGCACCTGACTGTGGACTTTCCCCAGGAGAAGAGGCAGCATCTGCATCCTGCTCGGGGGCTCCTGTACAGGGATGTGATTCTGGAAAACTACAGGGAGCTGGTCTCACTAGGTGAGTACAGCTTCCCTGTTTAATTCCCAAGAACACGCGTTTGCTCTGTGTCCCAGAAACATGTTGAATTTAATTATTTAGCCTTGAGCCTCAGAAAGAAAGATGATTTAGGCAGTAGAAGTGTGTATGTGTGTACCCCAGCCCCTCCCACTCTTCTTCCAAATGTTCTGGCTTTATTGACGCATGGCTGGGTATCCTGGTCATGCAGCATCTGAAACGTTCTCTCTTCATGCTTCGGAGTCCCTGAAGTCCAAAGAGCTTGGTCCAAGTTCTGTGTTATTTCCCATTAACAGGGGATCATGTTAGCAAACCAGACATGATCTTCAAATTGGGACAAGGAGAAAAACCATGGATGATGAAGGAATTCTCAGCTCAGAACTATCCAGGTGAGTAACTGATCGCTGAGCAGGTGGAAACCAGGGGAAAGGAGAGTTCCAAGGCCATTACCGAGCATAGTTGACATCTTTGTAATGTTTCTCAGGAATCTCTTTTTATAGGTCCCAGACCTTGGGAGGTAATTGAGGATTGGATTATTATCATGCTACAGATACATAAAACATCATCTCTGAATAAATATCCTCTTCTCTTTAATTGAAAAGTTTATAAAGATTATCACCACTAAGTTACCTACCACCCAGAACCCAGTCCCTCCTTCACCGTATCTTGCACATTATTTCTGTGGCATTCTCTGTCACCTGCCTGACCCCTCCACCCCCCCCCCTCCACCGACCATTGTCATAGACTTGTTGTACATTCAGACATTCATAGATCCATCTGAAGAGAAAGAAATCTTGGGACACCGAGGGGGCCCCGTTGGTGAAGCTTGCAACTCTTGATCTCAGCTCAGGTCATGATCTCAGGGTCATGAGATCGAGCCCCACGTTGGGCTTCATGCTCAGCACAGGGTCTGCTTAAGATTCTTTCCTTCAGGGGGTGCCTGGGTGGCTCAGTGGGTTAAAGATTCTGTCCCTCTGCCTCTCCACCCCCACCCCCCGCAAAAAGAAAAAGAAGAAGAAATCTAGCTTGACTTACATGATCTGACTAGTTACCTTCCATTTTCCTCTCCATTCTTTAACAGAGAAATTGCGGTTTCATTTTCTATTCTCAGCCCCACGAGGGTAGGGACTATGATGAGGCAAACAAGGCATCTCAGGCACGAGGGTAAGAAGCCACTCGCTCTCAGGGTCACACAGGTGCTTTAGAGGTCATGCCTGCCTCACCGTAGTCCCCGCCCTGCTCAGCCCATGTGCAAATTTTGTTTGTGCAAATTCCAGAGTTCCTGTGCCACTGCCAGAATTCAGATTCACGCCTGCTTTTTTTTTTTTTAAGATTTTATTTATTTATTTGACACAGAGAGAGATCACAAGCAGGCAGAGAGGCAGGCAGAGAGAGAGAGGAAGCAGGCTCCCTGCCGAGCAGAGAGCCCGATGCGGGACTCGATCCCAGGACCCTGAGATCATGACCTGACCCGAAGGCAGCAGCTTAATCCACTGAGCCACCCAGGCGCCCTCACGCCTGCTTTTTGTTGCTTTGCCCTACTGACTGTCTCTCTGAGGTCTCCAGGTCTCACTGTCTTACTGTCTCCCTGTCTTCTCTAAGTGCTTCCTTGACTCCTATCTGTCTTACTCGGGCCTTCCTCTTCCCTTCAGCCTATTAAACAGGATGGGGGGTTGAGTGGGAGCTTGGTTTTGTTTTGGTTTTTGGTTTTGCTTTCCCTTAAATCAACCACAGAGGAGATTTTGCCCTTGAAATGTCCTGAATTCGGGGAGGCTGGGCCTGAAGTCGAATCCCTCACCACAAACCAGGCGGAACTCTCATTTCATAGTCGGTGTGTAAGGGCTTACAAGTTACTGCTAGTTGTGCTCTTTCCTAGAAGTTGGTGATGTCTTAGAGAAAGACAAGGAAATCCAAAGCAGCATTTGAGGCAAATTTTATGCCTCAACAATAAAACACTAATTGTAGAAAGAAGTAATGTATTTGGGAAAACATTTAATCTGGGCATGAATATTGTTCCCTCAAGAAAAATATCCTACAAATATGATCCCTGTGGAACCAGCTTGAAAACTAATTCAGGGGTCCCCTGGGTAGCTCAGTGGGTTAAGCCTCTGCCTTTGGCTCAGGTCATGATCCCAGGGTCCTTGGATCAAGTTCCACATCAGGTTCTCTGCTCGTCAAGGCGCCTGCTTCCTCTTCTCTCTCTGCCTGCCTCTCTGTCTACTTGTGATCTCTGTCTGTCAAATAAATAAATAAAATCTTTTTTAAAAAATCTTTAAAAAAAGAACACTAATTCAGAAGTAATTGTTGTGATGAAAGTTATTTTTTAAAAAATTTTAAGTGTTTATTTTTATTATTTACTTACTTATTTGAGACAGAGAGGGAGAGACAATACAAGTGGTGGGGAGGGGCAGAGGGAGAGGCTAAGCAAGGAGCCCGACATGGAACTTGAACCCAGGTCCCCAAGATCACAACCCAAGTGGAAGGCAGACACCCAAGCAACTGAGCCACCCAGGTGCCCTTGAAAAGCTATTTTTAAAAGATTCCTGATGAACACAGTGGATATAGAAAACCACCACACTGTTCTAAGCATGAGAAAAGTCATTCTGGAATAAAAAACAAACAAACAAAAACAAACCACACATATGATCGGGTTAGGAAAAACAGAAATCAAAATCAAAGACCTTATTCTACACCAGAGCATTCAGACTCTGAAACAACCTCTAGACTCTCATACATGTAGGAAAACCTTCGTCAGAAGGGCAGTTCATTAACAGAAGAGGGTGTGCGCAGAAAGGAAATCAAATGAATACAGCGGCTATAGCAAAACCTTTTCTAAGAAGCCCACCCTAGTTGAAATCAGAGAACTCATACAGGGGAGAAACCCGATGAATGCACTCAATGTGGAAAATTTCGATATACTAAATTGGGCCTCATTGCATATCAGATAACTCACAGAGGAGAGTGAGCTGACATGTGTAATGACTGTGGGACCTTTCTCTACCACGAGAAATCCCCTCACTCTACGTCAGAGAACTCAGAAGAGAAACACAGTGTTTAATAAATGTGGAACATTCCTGGTGAAGTCAGACCAGAGCAAACATAAGAAAACACATGCAAAGGAGAATATCTTTGAGTGTTACGAATATGGATATGCCGTCAGCAAAAACACCTTGTTGGACATCAGAAAGCTATGTGAAAGAGATTGTACGCATGTGTTGAATGTGGGAGAACCTGCTGTGGATGTCAGCCCTCGCTCACCATCAGAGAACACACACGGGGAGAAATCCTACAGATGTAATAAATGCAAGAGAACATTGTACCATAAACCAAACTTCCTTTTACATCAGAAGACTCATAAGGGGTAAATTCCAAAGAAACAATGACCCACAAAGCAAGACATCAAATAATTTACGGAATGCTAAAACCTTATAAAAATGCACAGAGGAGTGAAATCTTATCAACGCAATTAATGTGAGACATTTTTCTGCCATATATCAGCCCTTATTACAATATCAGAGAACTCACATGGGAGAGAAGTCAAGTGTATTTAATCCTCGTGGTGTAACATTTGGTGTGAGTTACAAAAACATGCTGCAATTCAGACTTTACGCCCAGTGTGCCTCCCTTTTAAAATAATGAAACATTTGGTTGCTTGGGTGGCTCAGTTGGTTAAGCGACTGCCTTGGGCTCAGGTCACAATCCTGGAGTCCCAGGATCGAGTCCCGCATTGGGCTCCCTGCTCAGCAGGATGTCTGCTTCTCCTACTGACCTCTTTCTACTCATTCTCTCGCTCTCTCTCAAATAAATAGATAAATCTTTTTTAAAAAGAGTGATGAAACATTATTTAAGTGAAACTAGTCTTCTCCACACTGTTACTTGACAGGGTATGTGGCGAGGTGTGAGGATCTAAGCTTATCTCATTCCAAATCAGCATCTTCAGTTGTTCCTACCATAATTAATTCACGATCTCTCAATTTACGGTGTTTTCAACGCCCAGATTAGACAGGTTGGTTTTGTCTTCCCTGACTCCTTTGCCTCTTAGTGACAGATTCTGATTCCTTTACGTGCAGAGACACAAACGGAGAGAACTTGCTGGTCCTCCAGCCTCCAGGCCCCACTCAGGGAGAATGCCAGAGGTAAGCATTTGATAAAGCCAAGCTCACAAAAGCCCTCGTGGGACCTTCATGATGGGAGATGGATGCAAGACAGCTAATAAGTGATCTTGAAGCTTCCTGCAGCCAAGTCAAGAAAGGAGCAATTGCAGTAGGGAAAAAATTGCAGAGCTAAGCCGAGCTGAGTGGTAAAGAGAACGCTGATGGTGTTCAAATCCAGAAAGAGCTGGTCTCCCGGGGTGCTGGTCTACCTCCCTTCTCTGGTATCTGTCCACCTCTGTTCTATCAATGGTTTGAAGATGTCCACGGACGGGTTTCTGTTTCTTTCTTTCTCTTTTTTTTTTTTTTTTCTAATACATGTGTTCATGGAAATGTTCTTTAGAATTCGATTACCAAATTCTGAGAGGGAAAAAAAAAAGGCCGCTGTAATGCCAATTAGAATTATGTTGGATGTATATACGCAGTTAGGGAGGATTGCTGTTAAATTAGTAGGAGATGTTTTTCCTTCAAATCCTCATTTCCATAAATGGGATTTTTCCCGAAGCCCATTCTGAGCGAGTCTGCCGCATTGTACATTCTGCCCCAGGGAAGATGAAGCAGTTTATCCAAGTGGTAAAATTGGCGTATAAAATTGGCATATGGGGCGCCTGGGTGGCTCAGTGGGTTAAGCCGCTGCCTTCGGCTCAGGTCATAATCTCAGGGTCCTGAGATCAAGGCCCGCATCGGGCTCTCTGCTCAGCAGGGAGCCTGCTTCCTCCTCTCTCTCTGCCTGCCTCTCTGCCTGCTTGCGATCTCTCTCTGTCAAATAAATAAATAAAATCTTTAAAAAAAATAAATAAATAAAATTGGCATATGTATACTCCCACAGATGGGCACGAATGTGTACATGTGTGTAAATTTACATGTGTGTATGCGTGTATGTGTGTGTTGCTCTTTTTCTTGAGACTTTTTTCTTGAAACTTACTCATAGTTCTTTCAAAGCCTTGGTTGCTATTGAGAATGGATTTTATTATCTTTCACTTTAAAACTATATTCTTGGGGTGCCCGAGATGTCCCTGGAGATGTACAGGGATGGAAGTCTAGGGAGTCTAGCTCCTCCAAGCCAACATGACACATTACAAAGTCATCACACAACCCTGTCCTCTTCAGGTTAGGGTTGGTGGACGCTTCCCCCTGTTGCTGGCCCTGTGTGCCCCCAGCCATCCTTGTCAGCTTCCCCCAGCTCTGCCCACACTTGTAAAGAATCTCTTCATCCCATTTTCTTTCATTCCTTTTGAATGCATGGCTTCCTCACAGGACTGATTCCCTATTTGGTGCCAGAAGTGGCCCCAGGAAACAGATTGTCAGTACAGAAATAGTAGGATCCTGTAGTGTGTCAGCACCCAACCCTTAGAGACCCAGAAGATGGTGTTCATAACGTGCCTTAGGGCAGAGTGGTCATCAGAGGATTTTGGCCTGCTGGTGATGGCTAATGGATCATGGAGACCCAAGAATGGGCAGGCAGCCTTCTAAGGTCTAGCAGCTTCCATATAAATGGAAAACATCTGGGTCTGCTGGACAGAAACCTGATGAGTGATTATAGTGGAGACTCATGGCACCTTCCTCAGTTCCCAAACCTAAGTCCATTCCTAGACCCAAGTAGCTTCAAGGAGGACCTGCAATGTACCCATAGGAGCACAGTGTGAGTCTTCCCCCAGGCCTTTCCAGAGGGAGCTCTGGTTATTTACCAGCGGTAGCCGTGCCCTGGAGAAATGGAAGTACTCAGACTGCCAAGGGCCATTAGATGTTGGCTTCAATATAATGCTAATTCTTTGAGTTCCCAAACACTGCCGTATGTCACAGTAGGGACTTCAGTAATGGTCAGGAGACAGATGGAGTTGGGGCCCAAGTTTACCTCGCAAAGGATTTATGTGCACCAGTTGAACCACAGCTCTGTCCTATGGTTATTTCCTCAAATGTATAGTAGAGACAGACTTAGGAGCTGGCAGATTTCCTGTCGATGAGGGTATTACAATAATACTCTTGTAGCCCATAATCATCTAGTTTGGTAGTTTTTAAATTGCTTGAGACTTCCCCCCGCCAAATCCCCAAACTGTCTGAGAGGTAGCCACTGATTTTATGCAAATATCCAACATTGCTTGTCTCGTGTACACAGTTGACATTGTGCTGTGTGCTTCAGTTTTGCATTCTGTGGCACTTGAATGGTCTTCACAGAGACAATTCAATCTTTCATAAAGTTAAAACATCATCCAGTAGCAATTATTTTGCATTTACTCTCATGAGGACACCCTTGATTGGCTTTTGACCTTATCTCGATTGTATCTGCCAAGGTTTTATCCCCAGATAAGGTTGCATTTGCTGATACCAGTGTCGGAGAATAGAAAAGATACATATTGATTTCTGTTCCAATTCCTGGCATAGAGCTCTTAAATCCCTTAGAATTTTAGAGCTGACAGTGGGATCTTTTCTTTTAATGAGGGGACTCTTGGTGGGCTCCTGGTTGGGGAATAGTCACCAGAAAGACTAAGCCATGGGTAAAGCTTGGAATTTTCAGCCCAACCCCCCCTTCTCCAGCGAGGGGAGGGGGGCCGAAAATGGAGTTAATGATCCATCTGCCTACAGAGGGAAGCCTCCTTAAAAATCCCAGTCATATGGGCATTGGAGACCTTACAGGTCTGGGGGTTCTGGGAGAGCGGGACCCCCCCCAGAAAGGACATGGAAGCCCCATACCCCTTTCTCACATATACACCTCTTGTCCAGTAGGATGCCCATCTGTAACCTTTATGGTTTTGGGGGGGGGGAGGGTTTGGTAATAAACTGGTAAGCAGCAGGTAAACTTTTCCTGGGTTTTATGATCTGCTCTACCAAATTAATCAAACTCTAGAATTGGGCCACAGACCTCTGATTTATAGCTGATGGGTCAGCACAGGTGACACCTGGATTTGTGATTGGCATGGAGGGGTCAGTCTTGTGGGACTGAGCCTATAACCCTTTAGGATCTGACACTATCTTCAGGTAAATAGCATCAGAATTGAATTAAATTATAGGACACCGGGCTCGCATCACAAAATTGCGTGGTGTGGAACCCTCCCCTCCCCCACGGCTGGTGTCATAAGTGTCGTGAGTGTGGTAGTTGTGGGAACATAATGGAGAAACCCCCTGCACATGGGGGTAGTACTTAAACCCAAGTCAGCCCACAAACCTAGATTATATCCTCAAATGCATGACAATGAAAACTCAATGTAAATAAGGATTTAGTGACTGAAAACAAAAACATAGCATTATATATATATGCTATATTAGTGTTCTGATTACATTTTAAACTAAATATAAGCATTTATATCTTCTCTCTCCCTTTTTTATCATAACTCTAGTTACTTAAATGATGTAAATATCCTGTGGTTTTGGTATTAAAATCCAATTGGAAATAAACAGAAAAAAAGAAAAAACTTGTGCTTGGAACTCTGTAATGTCTTGAATAGGGAACTTTTGCATAATGGCTGGTGTTTTATTTTTTCCTTTTCAGATAATTGCAGAATTGTGGCTTATAATTAGTGGTAGACCCTAGGAAACATGGCAACAGACCCAAAGAATATATGTTAAGAATTTTTTTTATTGAGATATAGGTTTCTATTGAGTCTAGTGATGGCAGATTTGGAGTACTAGACTTATCAGAACAAGCTGTTCTAGTCTGTTCTATTAAGTGTCTTTCTTTTCTCTTCTTCTAATACAGATTTTAGAATTAGCAATTTGACCCTTGGAAGGAGCCATGTTGGAAATCTTAATAGATTTGGAAACCATGAAGTAGTTCCTGTTTAATTTCAACTCTAACCTAGAATTTTAAGAACCAAAATTAAGAGTAAGGAGTCCAGTGCACAATTTTTTTTCTCTTTATCTTAATAACTACTTCTATTTCCATAGTTCCATTGATAACATTTCTTCTGTACTCATTCTAAAACTTAATTCAGTTGCATTCCCAGCTTATATAACTTAACCTATAAAACTATAAAGGGTCTTATTTGCAAAAAGGTAATCTCTATATAGGTCACTTTCTTAGAGATAAACACGTGAGACAAGAAGGGGACACGTCTAGGGATCACAATGGTTTAGCTCTGTGGCAGCCACCATAATAGCTGGGAAGGAGAGAGAAGTGAGCATGATTCCCCCAAAGAAGAAACTAAATGTTGTCTTCCCATCACTTTCTGTGGATTGGGGCCAGTCCTTAAACAGACTTGTTAGACCACACCTGTCCCACTTGGCTGAACGTGGCAAATTTGCCACCAATGGTGATAGGAACAGATTCAGAGAAGTGTAATTAGATTTCTGACCCAAGGCCTGAAGGGATTCAACGTTACACACCAGTGTTTGCATATACGAGAAGACTTCGCATTTATTCAGTGAAGCATACAGGAAATCAACTTCTTGCAAACACTACGAGGAATAAATTCTGTGCGTCCTGAATCTAACTAGAATTGGTGCATTCATTCCCTTCCTTTTGGTTTTCTAGATACATCTAAGGCTGGTGCTGACTGTTCAGGGAAGCTGGGTGTTCTAGAGTCCTGTCCATTTGGACTAACAGCAGAAGCCATCACCCCACTCCCCCACCCCACAACCCGTGTCCTCCAGGTTTCTCCTGTCTAGCCTCTTAACTCTTCATCCTTTAGCTTCTTTAATCATGATGAGTTTTTTGTTGTTCACGGTCCCCTAGCAAATTTTCTTCTTTTCTAATAGTTCTAATTCCAAAGAGAAGGCTTTTGTTTTCCTTATTTTTGCTTGGATTCCCGTTGCCTCATCTCCCTACAAAATTTGACATCTCTAGAGACCTGCCTCCGTTGAAAATCGGCTTTTTATTCATCCAGTGAAAATAGAATATGAAGAGACGACAACACAATTGTTCTTTTCGGTCTGTCTCTTAGCCTACTTCTCACGATAGGAACAGCCTTATCCAATTTCAAGTTCCAGTTGAACGCATTTAGTCATTTTTGCTCAAAGAATCCAGTCAATGTAACATATAAAAGACATTTCTAATCACATCTCCCTGTTTCCTCGCCATATACCTATCTCTGTTTCGCAAATATTTTACACAGAATTGGGCTTTGACTAAAAACCTTTCCACATTTATCTCTTTGGTTAGAATTAGAAATTGAACCCAAAGGTAAGTGCTTTCTGAACGCCTTTCTGCATCTTCTGGATTTTTAAGGTTTCTTTTTATCATGAGTTTTCTGATGTCGAGTAAGTTTTGAGTTTAAACTAAACGCCTTTCCACATTGATCACATACAAAAGGTTTCTCTCCGGTATGGATTTTCTTGTGTTTATTAAGATTTGAATTATTGTTAAACACCTTCTGACATTCATCGCACTGATAGACTTTCTCCTTGGTGTGAATGTTTTTATGTCGTTGAAAGTCTGAGCAATAGCGAAAGGTCTTTTGGCATTCGTCACACGTAAAAGGCTTCTCTTCGGAATGAATTTTCTGATGTTTGCTAAGGTTTGAGTGATATTTAAAAGTTTTTTTACAAACATCACACTGGTATGGCCTCTCTCCGGTATGAGTCCTTCGATGTTCAGTTAGATCTGAGAAACGGACAAAGGTCTTTTTGCAACTGCTGCACATGTAATGTTTCTCTCCAGTATGGACGTGTTGATGACGTTGAAGATCTATGTGCTGGGTAAAGGTCTTTTTACACTCATTACATGAAAAGGGCCTCTCTCCAGTATGAATTTTCTGATGTTTTTTAAGATTTGAGCTGCTTTTGTAGGATTTTCCACATTCATTACATGTATACGGTCTCTCTCCAGTATGAACTCTTTGATGTAGGATAAATTTCGAGTATGGACTGAAGTCCTTTTTACAATCATTACACGTGTAATATTTCTTCCTCACATGAATCTTTTGGTGTTGCATCTTTTCTGAGAAAGTGTCAAAGGCCCTTCCACAAGACTTACAGGTAAAGAGTTTCTTTGGAGTGGGAGGCTTGTGATGGAGAATCAGGGCCGGTCTCCGGCCGGCGTGAAATCTCTGGTGTGTCTGAAAGGAGGAGAGGAACCTGAAGGCCTTCTGACACACGCCACATCTATATGGCTTCAGTCCGCTGTGCACGTTCTGGTGCTGAATAAACTTCGAAGCGCTGGTAAAGGTTTTGCCACACTGGTTACACTCCAAGTATTTATCTAGAATATAAATGCTTTGGAGTGTTGTAAATGATGGGCCATGCCTAAAGGCCTTTGGGGTTCGACCCGGTCTGTGGGCTTTCTCTACCTTGTGAATTCTCTGATGTCCAGTGAGATGGGAGATATGGTTGAAAGCCATGCTGCAGTCCTCACATTCATAACGCTGGACAAAAATACAAATTTTCTTATATTTAGTGTGGTGAGGGGTTTGTCTGATGATACTCTCAGATTCGTTAAGGGCAGCGTAATTCACCAATGCTGGCTGACATGCTAGTAGGAAAACAATAGGAGGAAGATAAAATTAAATCCAGGCATGACCACAAACATCAAGACCATTAGTATATGGGGTACAGGAGGACATCTCAGTGACTGGGGACTTCAGAGAGGTAGGACAGGACGTGGGGGTGGAGGAATGAGAGACGTGTACCAGTCCAAGACGTTAAGTGATCAACATGCGGCCCATGAAATATTTCTGTAAACTTGAAATGCTTATATTTGTGACTGTAAAGAAAAATCAAGTAAGAGTTAAAAAGTAGTTAAAATTTTAATTACCGAAACAGAATAAGCTTGAAGAATCTAAAAAGCATCACATGAATTTCTAAACAGGGACCAAAGATTGATTTTCATTAAGGTTCTTTAAAATAGCTCTGTAGAGATCTAGCAAGTTGTGAAAGTGATTATACTTTAAATGTTTTCCTTTAAACAATAAAATTGGGGGTCTTTGTGTCAGTAAATAAAAATCTGTTTTATCAGTTTTACTGATACATATCAGTATATATATATTCCTTTATTTTTTTAAAGATTTTTATTTATTTATTTGAGAGAGAGACAGTGAGAGAGAGCATGAGAGGCAAGAAGGTCAGAGGGAGAAGCAGACTCCCCATGGAGCTGGGAGCCCGATTCGGGACTCGATCCCGGGACTCCAGGACCGTGACCTGAGCCAAAGGCGGTTGCTTAACCAACTGAGCCACCCAGGTGCCCCCAGTATATATATTCTTATATATCAGTAATACCGATATATATATATTTTATATATTATATATTTTACTGTGTGAATTTACTGTCATTATTGACTGGGCCAGTGTTCTACTTGGATATTTGGGTTATTCTACTTGTATTTTGGTTATAACCAAGAATACCAAGAATAGCATATATATATATATATATATATATATATATATATATATATATATATGTCTTGCTAATTTTTTGAAATATATTCTAGGCATAGATTCTTTAAAGTAAGAAGAGTCCCATTTTGTGATACACACACACACACATCATACTCAAGCTTTATACTGGTTGAGCACATCATTGTATTTTGATAACCCCCTGTTCTGTCCAGCTTACCTTTTTTGTCAAACTTTGGGGTTATAAGTACTAACCTTTTTTTTTATAATAAAGAAATCTAAATTAAGATCAGTTAATAGCTAGGAAAAAAATTGAGCATTTCTATAGAACATAGCAAGTATTATATAGGTTAATAAGTTCAAAACTTTTTACCATTGATAAGACAGAGAACTAGCATGGGTTTCTGTTATCCTGCTCATTCTAGATCTTGAGAGGCTACTGAAGTGATTGGAAATGTATGAATACAAAGAAATAGTTCAAAAATAGATGAGTAACATTTTCTAAAGGGTAAATGTCATTATAACATAAGACAGAATCAAGCGGTAATTAAAAAAAACAAAGTAGAAATAATTGCTTTGAAGATACAATGTTTAAATAAACTTAATAGGGGTGACTATTAAGTATTTGCCTTCAGCTCTCAAGTCATGATCCCACGATCCTGCGATCGAGCCCCGCATCGGGCTCCCTGCTCAGCGGGAAGCCTGCTTCTCCCTCTCCCACTCCCCCTGCTTGTGTTCCCTCTCTCGTTGTCTTGCTCTATCAAATAAATAAATAAAATCTTTAAATAATAAAACAAACAAACTTAATAGTTCACGTTTATAGCAAAACCATACAGTCAAAACCAAAATTGCCCAACCAAAGACAACACAATAACATGGAGAGCCTGGTTGGAGCACTCAGAGATGATGAGCTGAAGAAATGGAATATAGAACTCAAAAACTGGAGGAGGATCGAAAGAGAAGTCTCACCATCCCTTAATAAAAGTCTTGGTGGGGGGGTGGTGAGGTGCACGGCTGGAATCTCTGGGAGAAGAAGGAAAGACCAGAAAAAAATAATTAAAAAGAAAAATAACCAAAACCTTTCCAAACAAAATGAAAACTATAAACCCACTGATCCAAGAAGCCCTGCAAACCCAAACACAAGAAACATGAAGGGAAGTGCACCAAGGTACATGACAATCAAACTGCTCAAGATCAGCAATGAAGAGAAAACTATTTTTTAAGAAAAGTTGAAAAAGATGTTCTGCACATTGAACAAAGATAAGAAGGACCTCAGACTTCCCACTGGGAACACTTCAAGCAAAAAAAAATTTTATAGGGGCACCTGGGTGGCTCAGCGGGTTAAGCCTCTGCCTTTGGCTCAGGTTATGATCTCAGGGTCCTGGGATCGAGCCCCACATCGGGCTCTCTGCTCAGCAGGGAGCCTGCTTCCCCTCTCTCTCTCTGCCTGCCTCTCTGCCTACTTGTGATCTCTCTCTCTCTCTCTGTGTCAAATAAATAAAATCTTTAAAAAATTATATAGATGCAAAAATTAATATCCTAGGAGGAAAACAAACCCTATCAACCAGAATTTTTTTTAAGATGTTATTTATTTGAGAGAATGTGAGCAGGGGGCAGAGGGAGAAGAAGCAGACTCCCTGCTGAGTCTTGGTGAGTCTCACATGGGGCTCCATACTGAACAGGGAATTTCACATGGGGCTGGATCCCAGGGCCCCGAGATCATGACCAGAGCCGAAGGCAGATGCTTGACTGACTGAGCCACCCAGGTGCCCCTCAACCAGAATTCTTAGGCCCAGCAAAAACCTTTCAAAAATGTAGACAAAAAAAAAAGAAGAAAAATTCCAGAAATGCAGAAGCTGAAAGAATTCATTTCCAGTGAACTACACAACAAGTTAAAAGTTTAAATTTTAAAAATTTTAAAGAAAAGGATACCGGCTAGACATTTGGATCTACACAAAGAAACAAAGAACATCAGAAATTGTAACTACGTGATAAATATGTAAGTCTTTTTAAAATTATTAAGTCTCTCTAAAAAAGTGTGGCTGATTAACACAAACAACAGCATATTGTGGGGCTTATGACAAACTAAAAGTAAAATGTGTCCCAACAGCATAAAGGCTGATGGAGATAAATGGAAGTAGAACTCTTGTATTAAAAATGGATACCATAAACTCAAACCCTAGTGCAACTACTAACATAGAGCAGGGAGTTATAGCTAATGAGCCAACAAAGATGATAAAGTAGAATTCTGAAAAAATACTCAACTCAGAAGAGGGCAATATGGGGCGCCTGGGTGGCTCAGTGGGTTAAGCCTCTGCCTTCGGCTCAGGTCATGATCCCAGGGTCCTGGGATCAAGCCCCACATCGGGCTCTCTGCTCCGCGGGGAGCCTGCTTCCTCCTCTCTCTCTGCCTGCCTTTCTGCCTACTTGTGATCTCCGTCTGTCAAATAAATAAATAAAATCTTTAAAAAAAAAAAAAGAAGAAGAAGAAGAGGGCAATAAAGGAGACAAAGGGGAATAAAGAGCAGAAGCGAGAAATCAGTAACAAGATATGTTGAAACCTAACCATATCAGTAATCACATTGAATGAGGCACCTGGGTGGCTCAGTCAGTTAAGCGTCTGCCTTCAGCTTGGGTCATGATCCCAGGGTCCGAGGATCGAGCCCCATGTCCGGCTCCCTCCTTGGCTGTGGAGTCTGCTTCTCCCTCGTCCTCTGCCCCTCCCTGCCCTCTGCCCCTCCCCCCTGCACATTCTCTCTCTCAACAAAATCTTTTAAAAAAAATCTTTTTTTAAATCGCATTAAATGTAAATGGCAATTGGTGTGCCTGGGTGGCTCAGTCAGTCAGCATCCCACTCTTGATTTCACCTGAGATCATGATCTCCAGGTGGTGAGATCAAGGCCCATGTTGGGCTCTGAGCTCAGTGGGGTATCTACTTGGGATTCTCTCTTCCTCTCCCTCTGCTCCTCCCCACCACCACCTCTCCATGGTGTGTGTGTGCGTGCGCACAAGCTCAAGCTCACGCTCTAATAAACAAATCTTTAAAAAAAAAAAAACTGTAAGTGGCAATAAACCAGGTTTCTCAAACTGGGCATTACTGACAATTTACACCAGATAATTCTTCTTGTACAGATTGTCTTGAGCACATAGTATATTTAATAGCATTTTTGGCCTCTACCCCCTAAAGGCCAGTAGCACACTCTCATCCCCAGTTGTCACCACCAAAGATGTCACCAGACTTTGCCAGCTATCATGAAGGGACAAAATCTTCCCTCCCCTCTCATTCAAATCCACTGGGATAAACACCCCAATTAAAAAAGTAGAGATTATCAAGATTGGATAAAGAAAACTGAATTAGATATTCTCTAAAAAAACTCACTTTAAATATTTAATAGCACAAATAGGTTAAAAGGAAAAGGATGGAAAGTATGTGCACCGTGCTACCAGTCCAAAGAAAGCCTGAGTGGCTGGCTATACTGATAGCAGACAAAACCCATCTTGGAGCAATAAAAATGTCCAGGAATAAAAATATTTCATAATGATAAAGTAGTCAATGAAAAGCAAAGCAACCTTAAATGTTGATGTACCTACGGAGTTTCAAAATACAGGATGCAAAAAGAATTTCAAGGGGAAGTCGACAAACTCAAAATTATAGTTAGAGATTTCAATGCGCTGTCTCAATAATTGATTAAGGGAGTAAGCAGAATACCAGCAAATATATGATAGGTTTGGACAACACTGTCAATGAACTAGATCTAATTGCTGTTTATGGAACACCCCACTCAACAGAATATACATTCTCAAGTGCACAAGGAAATATTTCCCGAGTTGGACCACATGCTGGCCATAAAAACAAGTCTCAACAAACTTGAAAAGACTCAAGCTATGCATAGTACGTTCTCTCACTACAATAGAATTAAACTAGAACTTAGCAGAAAATTCCTTGCAAAATTCCCAAGTACTTTCAAACTAAGTAATATACTTCTAACTACTCAAACAAATGAAAAGAGAAATTAAGTATTTGAACTGAAGGAAAATGAAGACACGGTATAGAAGAATTTGTGAGATACCTCTAAAGCAGTATTTGGGTAGAATTCATAGGATTAAGTACCTATATTAGAAGGTCTCAAATCCATGACTTCAGCTTCTGCTTTAAGAAAATTTGAAAAAGAGGGGGACCTGGGTGACTCAGTCTGTTGGGTGGCTGCCTTCAGCTTGGGTCATGATCCCAGGGTCCTGGGATCGAGCCCCTCATCAGGCTTCCTGCTCAGTGGAGAACCTGCTTCTCCCTCTCCCTGTCGCTCTGCCTTCTTGTGCTCTCTCTGTCAAATAAATAAGTAAGTAAATAAATCTCTTTAAAAAATGTTTTAAAAGAGCAAATTAAACCAAAGTAGAAGGAAATAATAAAAATCAAAGAAGAAATCAATGAAATAGAAAACAAGAAACCAATACAGACAAAAACAGTAAAACAAAAAGAAGGGGCATGTGACTCCTTTTTTTTAAGATTTGATTTATTTATTTGACAGACAGAGATCACAAGTAGGCAGAGAGGCTGGGGGGTGGGTGGGAAGCAGGCTCCCTGCTGAGCAAAGAGCCCGATTCAGGGCTTGATTCCAGGACCCTGGGATCATGACCTGAGCTGAAGGCAGAGGCTTTAACCCACTGAGCCACCCAGGTGCCCCATGATGCATGCGACTCTTGATCTGAGCCATAGGTGTAGAGATTTCTTAATATTTTTTAAAAAGAAAAGAAAATTGACCAACTTAACCATACTCATCAGATAAAAAAAAAAAAGACACAAATTACTAATGTCAGGAATGAAAGAGGTGATCTAACTGCAGATTCTACAGCCACTAGAAGGGTAGTAAGGGAATAACAAGAACATGGATATAGACAACTGATTTTTTAATTAATATATAATGTCTTTTTTGCCCTGGGGGTACAGGTCTGTGAATCATCATGCTTACACATTCCATAGCACTCACCATTAGCACATACCCTCCCCAATGTCCATAACCCAGCCACCCTATCCCTCCCCCTCTACCCCCCTAGCAACTCTGTTTGTTTCATGAGATTAAGAGTAGACAACTGACTTTTTGACAAAGATGCAAAGGCAATGCAGGTTTCTCACCCTAAGCAAAAAAAGTATCACTGAAACTGCAAGAAAGGCATCTTTCAAGTAGAAATAAAAATTCTGCAGGATTTTGAATAGATGGTAAAAGTAGAAAAAAGTATGCTTTGTGCTTAAATATGCTGTAAGAAAGTAGACTTCATTTCAGTGTTTCCCTCTGAGTATTATGTACATAAAAATTTTGGAGCCAAAGACAAAGACATCCAATCATAGCCATTCCGTGACCATAATGTAACCGTAATAGTGTAAATGCTGTTTATGGTTTTCATCTTTGAAGGGAGTGTGGTTATGACAGAATAGGATGCAGATGTTATCAGGGATGATAATGTAAAATTAAACTTGATGAATAGCAGTGTTTGAAGGATGAGGTGGAGAGAAGATAAATGGAAAGGAAGGGATGTCCTTATACAGTGGCAAGAGAAGAGATGCTATCTGTTGTTAAGGGGGAAAATTGTTTTATTACTTGAAGAGTGTCCATAAAGCTGCTAAAAAAAAAAAAAAGTAATACAGTGATGTTGAAGAGGGAGATGGGTGGAGAGAATTGCATGAAGTCAACAGAGGGGTCTAGAAATGGAGAGTCCAGGAGTGAGGGCTCACAGAGAATTATTAGACAGACACCTGATATATGTAGTATACCAGAGGCTTTTTAGCTTTTCCAGAATTTTGAAAGATGGATTGAGAACCTTTAGATAAGAACTGAAAAAAGCTGAAGGGGTTATGAATCCCTGGAAAAACTACTAAGTTGTTCAAGACTGCTTGCCTCAACCGTGAGGGAGGCTAGTCATATAAAGTCAGGCACAGTTATGTAAACACGGAATACCCATGTAACAAGAAGTGATCATACAGCATGTTGTGGGGATAGGAGAGGAATGTATGTACAATGGGCGGAATCAATCAAGATCTAAACTAGGTAAGGAAAAAACAGTAAAAATAGATCTTAAAAAAAAATTACTCAGCTTTTTTTTCCCCCCAAGATTTTAAAGTAATCTCTATACCCAAGGTGGGGCTCGAACTCATGCCCCCAAGATCAGGAGTCTCGTGCTCCACTAACTGAGCCAGCAGGCATCCCTCTCAGCTGTTTCTTACTGGAGTTAAGTGGTTTTTCTGGGAAGAGTAAATCAGGGGTAGATAGAGAAAAGGAAGACCACAGAGTAAGCCTAAGAGCATTATTTGATTCTTTGAGTTACGCATAGGTGTTTCTTTGATCCAATAATTTCAATAAATCCATATTTTAAAAGATTTAAAAAACACTATTTACAATAGCATCAAAAATATTCAATACTCAGGGATAAATCTGATAAAGTATGGTCAGAAAGAGTTGTAGAGACTTACCTATTGTTAGAGAAAAAGATTGCTAAGTTAAATATGGTGGACCCAAACTATAAAACACCGTATTACACTACAAGAGACAGACACACACATATGTGTCTGTATATATAACTTGTAAAGACCTCAGAGACAGATAAATGGAAAGAGGAGATTTTTCACAGCATGCCTTTTAAATTAAAACGCATTTATATTTGAAACTGTATTTTATAACTAATATATGTAAATTTAGCGTAGGAAATACAGCAGATTGGCTGTGGGTAGGGAGAAGAAAGAGATCACGGGTTACAGAGGAAGGAAATGCAACATAATGGGGGATTCTTGAATAGAGCAACAGTGATCATTGGCTATAAAGTGAACAATGGGATTGACTGAATTCTCTACCTGACTGCCAGGTCAGCCATAAACAGTCTGAATTGTTTTTCTTAAATAGGCATATGTGTGTATAAGTGGTAAAAACAAAACAGAAAGCAAACAGGTTGCTTTTCTAAAACAAGACAGTAGAGAGAGTAAGAAATAATACTGGAGTCAATCTTAAAAGGACTACAGCCTTAGAGAAAAATATTGGAAGTGCACAGAGCATGCACAGAAATAAAGACAAGTACATCAGCAGAATCAGAGTTTGGAGAAGACTGCTGTGGATTGATGAACTAGTTTGGGGTGGGAGAGGAGTTTGGACCAGGTCATTACATTTTTTAAGAATAAGAAGTCCCAGGGATGCCTGGGTGGCTCAGCAGGTTAAGCCTCTGCCTTCAGCTCAGGTCATGGTCTCAGGGTCCTGGGATCGAGCCCCTCATCGGGCTCTCTGCTCAGCAGGGAGCCTGCTTCCCTCTCTCTCTCTGTTTCTGCCTACTTGTGATCTCTCTCTGTCAAATAAATAAATAAAATCTTTAAAAAAAATAAAAAAGTAGACTGCTAAGTTTAAAAAAAAAAAAAGAATAAGAAGGCCTAGTGTTACTTGAAATCTTGGGAACAATCTTAAAAAAGCTCTGAGTGGGCTTCAGACCCATTTCCTAAAAATGCCAACAACAGCTTATGTGCATTTGCGGATCTTACTCCAATCTTCAGATCTTATCATGTTCCAAGCCAAATCCTCATCATCTGTCTCAGCTTTTAACTTTCTGTCCCTTCACTTTCAGGAGCCTCTTAGTAAGCTGCCTTCTGTATCGTGCCCTGAAACCAAGCCCATTTGTCTGAAATCCCTAGATGATCTTGCATTCTGGCAGTTTCTGGTTTCTGTACTGAAGTCAGGGGCACTGGGGCGGGGTGGGGGGGTGGAGGGCATGTCCTCACTCTTCATCAGAAGGTGGATTTGATCATTTTTCTGGTTACAGTACATCTGATTAAACCATTATCTTAATCTAGAGAGAGAGAAAAAAAAAATCCTTCTCCTGAACTCTTTCTTGGGGGGAAAAAGGGCTTTTCATGACACTTTCCCCAGGTAAGCCATTCATTCATTCCAGTCACTGATAAGTTACTTTATCTTTCTGTCACTTCATGTGGTAACTTAAGCTTCATTATTTTACCAGTCCACCATTTGGCGTTCTGAGACTGAACAAAGGATTTCAGGGAGAGTGATGAACATGGCGGATGGGGTGGGGAGACACAAGAGTTCTTTGGAAGCCTGTGGAAGAGTTCCTCTACTGTCACCTCGGGGGTCCAGGTTACTCTGACCAGTTGGGGTGGGAGGCATAATGGCTTCCACCTGCTTGGTGCCGTTCAGTTACCTGGGCATGGAGCACTTGTCACCTCTTTCTCCACCATCCAGAGGTCCTTCCCTTGCCTCAAAGCGGATACCACTTCTGCCTTGTAAGTCCAGTGTCCTAGAAGAAATAAAGGACTTTGATCATGCTGTGATTCTTGCAGAATTTAGACCCACACTTTTGGTGATAAGGAGTCTCATTACAAACTTAAAAATCTCTTGGCTACCTCCAGAATACTATTTGTATTTTTTTTTAAAAGGACTGTCTACATTTTTTCGCCATTCCCCAGCTGTTTCTTAGGTACACAATAGCCTGAGAAGCATGGCACTTAAGGAAAGTTCAATGGTTTGGAAGATGGTGGAGAATAGAAAGCCTGACTCATCAGAAGATGAAAGTGTCCTTTCCTAGCATCACATAGCTCCAGTCCTTTGCTGAGGAATGTCAAGTTGAAATTCAGGCAAGTATTCTCAGGGTCTTTATAGATATGCACACAGAAGGAAAAAATTCTACCACTGGCAGTTTTAAGCTAATGAGGAAAGATCTCCTTACCCAAAGACACTAGGTAATCAAGGTTATCCAGCATCACATCTGTATACAATTGTCTCTCTTCAGAGCTCAGGTAAGCCCACTGCTCCGGAGAAAAGATCACAGCCACATCTCTCAATTGGACGGACTCCTGAAATAAAAATTTATACTTTATAAATGCTTCCATGTGGCTCTCTGTAGATATCTTTCAAGTTGGGCATAAGAGGGAGACAGACCGTATATAAGGATGTTTAAAAATGTGTGGCCAAAAGCTATAATGGGAAGTAGAAACTGTAAGAAGTCTACTTTGTCCTTGTAGAGTTTGGGGAGGCAAAATTGCCTATCCTCATGAAAAAAATAACAACTAAAGAAATACATTTGGTGTATGTGCTTGGCAGAGGAGTTAGCAGGGGGAGGCCATCATCCGTAGGATTATGACTTAAGCATTAGAATCCCACCCAGATGAACAGTGAGGATACTCCTCATGCTAAGTGTTGGGCTGGAACATTGGTCTTTGCCTGTCTTCAGTCTTCAACAGACTCTTGAGTCTCAAGCCTGACAGACTTCAGACTAGAACTTACAGCATTGACTTTCCTGGTTCTTAGGCTTTCTTACTTGGGCTAGAACTTATACGATCAGCTGTCCTGCATCTCCAGCTTGATAACTGCAGATCTGGGACATTCTCAGCCTTCACAATCACACGAGTTACATAATAAGTCATATAGTTCTCCTGTTGGAGAACCCTGATTAATACAATCACTTGTTCATGCCATGCAGTGTGGACTGATAAAGATTGTGATTATAGGAGCTGAGGCATCGAGGGATACCTGCAAAAATGAAGTCAATTTGGGCTGTACTTTAAAGGAGAGCACATTTTGGGTTTTAGCCATGATGGAGTAGTGGCTTCAAGTTGCCCTCTCACTGTCAAAGAACTTACAAAGCTAGAGAGAGAAGCCACTATTCTTATACACTGGAAAGCAACCTATCCAAGGCTGTGACCCTTAACAGAAGAAAAGCACATTATCCTGGCATTTACCTTGATGGTATTTCTAGAGCCACAGTGCAGGGACATAGAAGCCAAGCGTTGGTCTTTCTGGATGGGGGGAGAGGATGTCAGAGTTTGGAGCTTTCTTCTAACACAGCTGGGGTTGGGAGAACAGAGTGCTAGAGAAGGAGCCCTAAGCACCTGTAGGAGAATTTCCCCTGGGTCCTTGGCAGACACTGGAAGTGTGCCTGCACAGGCTCAGACCTGGGAGAACAGTCTTGGGATTCTGAGTTGGACAGAAGCTTCAGAGGTCACTAAGAAACCCTACTTTCTTTGGTAGGAATGTAGGATTCCAGACTATTCCAGTGCCCCGGGAGAACAGGGTGACTGAGCATTTAGTTTTGAGGTCACACACCCCGAGTTCTATACCCAGGAAAGGTATCCTTCAAAAACAAAGGCAGTTATCACTTTGGATTTAAAAAGTCAAATGACCAGTAACCACAAGACAAATGAAAACTTCTCTCCAAGAAGAAATCAGTTTGATAATTTTTTATATCTGTCTGTTATGGATTCCTAACAGTTTCCCCCAAAAAGTTACTTTGAAGTTCTAATCCCCAATGCCTCAGAATGTGATCTTACTTATTTATAAGTAAGGTTTTTTGGGGTGCCTGGGTGGCTCAGTGAGTTAAGCCTCTGCCTTCAGCTCAGGTCATGATCCCAGGGTCCTGGAATCCAGCCCCATATCGGGCTCTCTGCTCAGGGGGGAGCCTGCTTCCTCCTCTCTCTCTGCCTGCCTCTCTGCCTACTTGTGATCTCTGTGGGTCAAGTGAATAAATAAAACCTTTTTAAAAAGAATAAAAGAAAGAAAATAAGGTTTTTACAGAAGTAATTAAGTTAAAATGAGATTAGGGTGGGCCTTTACGAAAGGGGAAATTTGGACCCAGAGACAGACCAATGAGGAGACCCCGGGGAGATCACAAGGTAAAGATAAAGGCAGACACTGGGGGGATGCGTCTACAAATTAAAGAACGCCCAAGGTTCCAGAAAACCAGAAGCTAGGGTCAAGGTCTGGAACAGAGTCTCCCTGTAGCCCCAATTAGCAAAATGTTTTTAGGCCATGTAAACTCCTATTTTAGGAAGGAAATAAGTAAGCAATTCACCTGTGATATCACCTTTAGAAATGAAAGGGCCATTTTTCTCCTCCTCCTCTTCTTCTCAGGAGATAGCAGACTCCCAAGAAGTCACACCTTCAAATTGAGAGCAGAAGTATATGAAACCAGACACCCCAACCTCCATCCCCACCCCAAGTCACTACCCACCTCAACTACACAGAGGAAACCAGGAACCCAACCTTGACATGCAGGTTCCTCTCTTCTCCTGGGCCCTACAAGGAGCCCACAAGGGGTGCTGCAGCAGCTGGGATTTGGGGGTTTTATGGGGCCTGGTTCCAAAGTGTGTGGCTCTGCTTCCCAGATCTGCCCTGAACAGAACCCCCTCCACGTCCCAGTGGAACAGAGCACAAACTCACCCTCTCAGAGACGTCAGCCCCAACACGGCCAGCAAGCCTGGCACCCACCTGAGCCCACTTATGTAGAACCTGGGTCATCACACCCAGAATCTTCTCATTTCCCCATCAAGGCCAGTAACTGCCTGCAGAGCTCTCAGCAGTTTTGGTCCTGAGTCTAGTAGGAACAAGAAGGAGTAGGGAATGCAAGAGTGTCTGTCAGGGTTTAGGCTGGAAATTCCCAAGTGCTCTTTGTTCATGCCTACTGTACCCGTACCCCAGTCCTGATGTCATATAACACACGTCACAGGAGGGCTTGTGGCGCACTTCCCACTCGAATCTTTGAGATGGGGAATCTCACCTGGTGCCCCCCACCCACATGAAGCAGCTGCAGGGAGGCAGCAAAGCAGTTAGGTGCCTTCAGTGGGCGATGGGGTACACAGAAGCTGGAATGTCCAGGTAGAGCTGACGCCATCAAAAGGATCCTTGTAAGAAGGGGTGGGGGGCGTCAGATGATGAAAGTGGGGTCAAGGGCTAAGGAAGGGTGAGGAAACCAGTCCTCCCTTGAGCCTCCAGAAGGAATACAGTCTTGCCAGTACCTTGAGTTTTGCCCCACACAAGACCCATCTTGGACTTACTGACTCCATTCCAATCCATTCTTCTGTTATTTTGGAGATGAGGAAAGGGAGGATTCTGAGAAAGAGGCTATTTGCCCCAGACCTCCTCGTGGTCAAGGTGCCCAGGGGGCTTCAGCCCCCCAGCCTCCCACTAGGCGCTTTGGCACGACCCTCCAGGGCAGAGCCCTGAGCAGCGTTCAGACACCTAGCTTTGCACCTGGCTCCAGTTTACTTGGCAGGCTTGTCAACCACCACATCCCCTACACCCACAGAGTTCTCACACTCCATGCTTCTGTGGTTATTTTTTTATATTTTTCTCTCTTTCTAAGGCTTTGTTCATAGAGCAAGAACTGTACCTTTTATGTCTTTCTATTACAAAGCCTTTGGGTCCGGGGTCTGGCACTTTACCTGACAATCAAGAGGCATTCTTTTAAGAGCCTCCACCATCTACCCCCTGTACTCGCATGAATTATTTTATTTCAGCATCTTGAAATCCCGTTGGTGTTGGTATGATCGTTCTCATTCTAATTATAAGGTTCAAACATTATTTTTCTAAGATCACATGGCTGGACTGTTGTGGTCCTGATGGGTTAGATCCCAAAGTTGTTTGAACCCAGGGCTGGAGGGCTTGGCAGTTGCCACAAAATGTTCCATTATAAACACAGAAAGGCAGGAATGATGACAAGCTCCTTCACATGAACAGATTTTAGGGGCTTGGGTAAGTACTTACTTGGTGCACCTGTTTCCTCCTCTTTAAAATGAAGGCATTAGGCTCTTTCACATTTTTTTTTTTATTTTTCATAAGCATGATGCAAACATATCATGATTCTGCAGGTATAACCTGAGACTGCAGGGAAAAAAGACTTTCTTTTGGGTCTGACTTTTTTTTTTTTTAAATAATCGACATTTTTATTGAGATAATTGTAGATTTGCATGCCATCGTAAGAAATAATAGAGATTTCATATGCCACGTACCCAGTTTTCCCAATGGTAACATCTTGCAAAATGATAGTATATTATCAAAACCAGGATATTAACATTGATAAAACTCCCCATTCTTCTCAGATTCCCCCAGTTTGCTCTCTGTGTGTGTGTGTGTATGAATTCTATACAATGTTATTATACGTGCAGGGTTGTGTACCCACCACCATAGTCATGTTACAGACATCAGCCATGATCTATGTGACGGCCATACGTGATGGCCATAAATTCTGGATACAGGTAAATGTATACTTACATATACAATGATTTACTGATGTTACAATACATGATACACCCAGTGGCTTATGTGATTTATTTAAACTCTTATTCCTCATTTAGCGATGTTTGGTTCCCTGTACTTTGCAAAACTGCACTGAACATGGGCCATTGACCTGTCATTTTCAGCAGTCCTTCTACTCATATATGGGATGCATACTTCAGATTATTTTTGTCCCCGAATTTCACAAGATAACGCATGCCTTGAGCATCCCTCAGAAGTAGTAATCAGAGTCTCAAGTCTGGGAAAATGTGCAGCCAAGTCCCCCTGGCAATGTTGTCCAACCCAGCTTTGGAAATTAATCCAACCAGTTTCTCCCCATTCCAGGCTAAAGGGGTAGCACATGGTCCTGTTTGGCTCGCATTGAGTGACCTCCCTCTACCTTGTCAAATGTAGGCATTAACTGATTATGTAACATGGTCACAAGCCAAATATTTATCCATGCATCCCAACCTTCTGACAACCTGTAAGTTTATAGTTGGTTTGTCTTCCTCACCACTCCATGAGGGAGTAGAATTTTTCTGTCTTCTCTTCTGTCTTACCCACAGATGGGTATATCTTCAGCAGCTAAGAACATGTATACCTGAAAGGAATAGGCTTTCAATTTTTAAATGCATGATTAAAATATGGGAAGTGGGGAAGGAAGAGGATGAAGAGGAAATGGCCAGATGCTGGAGTTGGAAACATTGAAAAATTGAGTTTGATTCTTAGAATTCTACCCACCAACCTGGAAGGATACTTCTCTGTACTTCTCTATAGTTCTTCCACGTCTCATACTATGATCTTGGTCCTGGTGTTTGGAAGGCAGAGGAAAAACTACTTGATGTTGCTTTTTTTCCCCAGAATATACATATATGTATGTATGTGTATAGTGACCCGGTGTAGGTTCCCAGTTCTTTGTAACAGAACTAGAATCTGAATCCATTCTTCCTAAAGCTCAGTTGAACTCTTCCCACTAGAGCAATTTTTTAAAAATTTTATTTATTTAGCAAGAGAGCACAAGCAGGGGGAGCAGTGGAGGGAAAGGAAGAAGCAGCCTCCCCACTGAGCAGGGAGACCCATGCAGAGCTGAATCCTAGGACCCCAGGATCATGACCTGAGACAAAGGTAGACACTTAACTGACTGAGCCACCCAAGGGCTCCTAGAGCAAGTTCTAAAAAAATATTTTATTTATTTGTTTGCGAGAAAGAGAGCATGGGTGGGGAGAGGGGCAGAAGGAGAGGGACAAGCAGACTCCCCACTGAGTGTGGATCCAAAATCTGGCAGATCCCAGGACTCTGAGATCATGAGCTGAGCCACCCAGGTGCCCCTAGGAATTTTCTTTGATAGTTTTAATCCCAGAAACAGAGTTCACATAATTTATTTATGTCTACTTGGATTAGGTGTATAGTTTTCCACACAATCTTTTTATCATTTGCCATATTGCCTCTATTTCTAAAAAGCTTTCGTGATCTAATTTATTATCTTCAATGAAAAAGCTCAATAAAGTATTTTTCTGATTACAGTATTCTCCTTTGCTTCCTATTCTCAATATAGGAGAGATGATAAAGACAAAGTCTTGGCTTATTTCAAAGTCTAGGCTGAATCTGCTCATTTTTATGGTGGATATCTTCAAAGAATCATGGTCAAAGGAAGACAGAAAATACATCTGTAATCATATAAATGCTCTTTCCTTGCTGAATAGGTTCTTAAATTTCCTACATGAGTTTTATATTCTAGGATTTTTCAGTATGGGTTCTGATGAACAAAAGTTGAGGATTCAGGATGGAAAGCTATTTAGCTATTTATAGAGTCTTTCTGGGTGAATCCTCTGGTGTTTAGTAAAGATGTGGCACCTAGAGACCTTTGCAGTATTATCATGATTTTAGAAATTCTATTTCCTTTGAGTTTTCTGACGTTGAACCAGGTAGGACCTTTTAAAAAGTTTTTTTACACTGAATACAAAGGTTTCCCTTCTAAGGGAGTTCTTTTATGACTGCTGAAATTAGATGCCATTCTGAAGGTCTTGTCACACTGGCTACATCCCTATTGCTTTTCACCAGTATGAGTTCTTTCATGCTGGGTATGATCATAGTTAGTGCTAAAATCATGTCCATACACTTGACAATGAAAAACTTTCTCTCCAATGTGACTTTTTTAATGCCATTTCAGGACATCTCGACTAAAGATCTTTCCACATAGATCATTTGAAGGGTTTCTCTCCAGTATGAGTTCTCTGATGTCTGTTAGATTGTGAGTAAAACTTAAAGCATTTTTCACATTTACCACCTTTGTTTGGTGTTGGTTCAGTAGAACCTGCCCAGTGTTCAGTTGGCTTTGAAACTTTGTCCAAGGTATCTATACATTTGCATTCAAAGTTTATGAATTCTCTTATGTCATTTCAAGGTCACCAGTTGGCTAAAGGCCCTTCTGTATTCATCCACATGGAAAGGGTTTTTCTCTCATGTGAACCCTCTGATTTTCAAAAAGGAGTAAATAGAAAGTAAATAGAGTAAAATAGAAAGGCCTTATTACATGCATCACATTTGTGTAGTTTGGGTCCTGTATGATTTTTCTGATGTATAAGCTTTGAAGCTCTGGTAAAAAGTATTTCCGCAATCATGACCTTCAAAGAGTGGCTCAAATGCATGGACATTTTGGTGAATAGAAAATGATGAATGGTACCTAAAAGGCCTTCATGTATACATCCTATTTGTGTGGTTTCTCTACCATATGAATTTTCTTATGTCATGTAAAGGGAGAGAAATGACTGTCATTCCACAGTCCTCACACTCATCGTTCTGCCTTCCAGCAGAAACTCTTTGCTGTGGTCAAGTGTGAGCTCTGTCTGAAGGCATCCTTGCATTCGTTAAATTCAGGAGAAAAATCCAGAGTTGGTTGGCAGGCTGATGGAGAGACAATAAGAGAAGAAAAGAAGATTAGACTCTCACATCACAGTATAAATCACAATGAGATGTGTGTGTGTGTGTGTGTGTGTGTGTGTGTAAGATACAAGGATATGGTGATTGCAGGTCTGGAAGTGTGTGGGGGTGAAGAGGGAGTGGTATAACTATGCATTTTGAAGGTCTTATTTAAAAACAGCACCAGTATTTAATAAAAAGACACAGACATTATTCTTTAAACTTTTAAGGTTTTTTTTCTGTAAAAATTACCCATTAGGGCACACCTGGGTGGCTCAGTGGGTTAAGTCTGTGCCTTCGGCTCAGGTCATGATCTCGGGGTCCTGGAATTGAGCCCCGCATTGGGCTCTCTGCTCAGCAGGGAGCCTGCTTCCTCCTCTCTCTCTGCCTGCCTCTCTGCCTACTTGTGATCTCTATCTGTCAAATAAATAAATAAAATCTTTTAAAAAAAAAAAAGAATATTTCCTTTAAAAAAAAAAAAGAACTACCCATTAAAATTTTTATACTCCAAAAACTTATTTATTTATTTATTTATTTATTTATTTATTTATTTGGGAGAGAGTGGAGGAGAAGCAGAAGGAGAGCGGGAGAGAAAATCCTCAAGCAGACTTCCCACTGAGTACAGAGCCCAATGTGGGGCTCCATCCCGGGACCCTGAGATCATGACCTGAACTGAAATCAAGAGTCAGATCCCTAACTGACTAAGCCACCCTGGTGCCCCTACACTCAAAAAAATTTTACACTTGGGGCGCCTGGGTGGCTCGGTTGTTAAGCATTTGCCTTCAGCTTGGATCATTGAGCCTGACATTGGGTTCCCTGCTCGGCGGGAAGCCTGCTTCTCCCTCTCCCACTTCCCCTGCTTGTGTTCTCTCTCTCACTGTGTCTCTCTCTGTCAAATAAGTAAAATCTTGAAAAAAAATTTTACCCTTAATAGAGAAAGTGTTAATTGGGATCTTACTCTCAAATTTTTTTGTTTAACACAGACCTTAGTGATTTGATACATGGTGTAATATATATAGCACATTGATTTTAATGTTACATCAATGCTAAGAGTTAGAGTGCCATATTAGACTTACCCATGGATTTACTACCTGGAATTCACATTGTGTCCATTTGTTAATATAAGGAGTGATCCACTACCTTGTATGTAGGTCTTTGTGGACTTAACCACCGGAATACTATATTTAAAGTTCTAGAATTAGACCTTTTTAAAAAGGGATCTCAGTTGTATACTTGCCACATATTAAAGCACAAAACTATCTAGTCTGTTTGTACTCTCAACTCTCATACACGTATTTATCATTGTTATCATGATTTTTCCAACCTCAGGTTCCACAAATATTTTATATTTTTGACAAACAGAGACAAAGATTTTTAGGTTTTTTTTTTTTTTTAGATTTTATTTAATTGTCGGAGAGAGTGAGAGAGAGCACAAGCAGGGGAATGGGAGAAGCAGGCTCCCCACTAAATGAGGAGCCCGATGTGGGACTTGACCCCAGGACCCTAGGATCGTGACCTGAGCTAAAGACAGATGCTTAACTGACTGATCCTTCCAGGTGTCCAGATACAAGATTTTATTACTGTTTTTTTTTTAATTTGGATTTATTCAGTTGCTAGAGGAACATTTGGTAAATTCGAGACTCTACCACCTACAAAAAGTGTAATTAGCATCCTGTTACTTGCCTGCATCCAAACTGTGGGTAATGCTACTCTTGTCTCAAAATGATGGATAACGGGGGAGACCCAGGTGGCTCAATCAGTTAAATGTCTGCCTTTGGCTCTAGTCATGATCCCAGGGTCCTCGGATAGAGCCCTGCTTAGGGAGGAGTCTCTCTCTCTCCCTCCGCCGCTCCACCTGCTTGTGCTCTCACTCTGTCAAATAAATAAAATCTTTAAAAAATAATGGATAGGGCACCTGGGTGGCGCAGTGGGTTAAGGCCTCTGCCTTCGGCTCAGGTCATGATCCCAGAGTCCTGAGATCGAGCCCTGTATTGGGCTCTCTGCTCAGCAGGGAGCCTGCTTCCCTTCCTCTCTCTCTGCCTGCCTCTCTGCCTACTTGTGATCTCTGTCTTTCAAATAAATTAAAAAAAAAAAACTTAAAAAAATTAAAAAATAAAAATAATAAAAATTAAAAAATAATGGATAAAGTTGCTAACTTGAAGCAGGATCAGAAAAATAATTTTAAAAATAAAGGAGAACTACTGGGAATGAATACAGTCGATGGGATAAATGGAATACTAAAGGCAAAGACAAAATAGTTAAATGGCAAGTCCATGAAGAATTTAGGAAAATCCAGATTGGATTTAAAAGAACATTAAAATTAAGGCAAATATAAACACTGTTATTTACAACTAGAAGTCTCAGGATAAAAGAAAAATAATTAAAAGCATGGGAGAAAAATAATCTAGCATATCTGAATATTTACCAGAAATAATAGGAGTCTTGCCACACAGGCTTGGTCTCTTTACTTCATCACTTGGGAAGTATCATCCTGCCGCCTCTGTCCTCCATGGTTTTTGCAGTCAGCTGCCTTTTATACTGTTGTTCTCTTGTACATGATGGGTCATTTTTCTCTTTCTGATTTCGTGATTCCTTGCTCAGTGGGGATCCTGCTTCTCTTGTGATCTCTCCCTCTCTCTCTCTCTCTGTGCCAAATAAATAAAAATCTTGAAGAAAAAAAAAAAGGTTTTCTCCTGGACTCTCAACAGTTTGATCCTGATGGATGTAGTTGTGGAATTCTCTGCTTTCCCTGTTTGGAATTTGTTGACCTTCTAGGATACGTAGATTACTATTTTTCACCAAATTTGAGATCTTTCTGGCCACTATTCAAATACTTTTTCTTTCTCTTTCTCTCTCCTCTCCTTCCAGACTTCTACTAGGCATATATTGGTATGCTTTTTTTTTCTCAAAGATTTTATTTCTTTATTTGTCAGAGAGAGAGAGAGAGCACAAGCAGGCAGAGTGGCAGGCAGAAGCAGAGAAAGAAGCAGGCTCCCCGCTGAGCAACGAGCCTGATGTGGGACTCGAACCCAGGACCCTGGGATCATCACCTGAGCCGAAGGCAGAGGCTTAACCAACTGAGCCATCCAGGTGTCCTATACTGGTATGCTTCCTGGCACTCTATAGGTCTTTGATGCTCTGTTCATGTTTATTCATTCTTGTGCTTTCTCTTCTTCAAATTGGGTAATTTCTATCGACACATCTTCAAGTTTGCTTTCTGCCAAATTCTCTTCTGCCAGCTCAGATCTGCTGTGGGGTACCTCTAGTGAAATAATCCTTTTAGTTACGGTGCTTCTAAACCCCAGAATTTCCAGTTTTCATAAATTCTGTCTCTGTAATAATAATCTTTATTTGAATCGTTGTCATACCTACCGTGGTTTCCTTTAGTTCTTTGAACATAAACCTACAAAAACCGTTTTTGAAGTGTTTGTCTGTAAGTCCAGCATCTGGCTCCTGCAAAATTTCAGAATTTCTGTTGGCTGCTTTTCTCACTGTGAGCCACAATTTCTGGGGTTTTTATGTGGCCTCCATTTTTTTCCCTCCTTAACAGGATAATACTGCCGCAACCCTGGAATTCCAATTTCTACCACACGAGGGCAATATTGTTGCTGGTTTTGTAGTGTGGTGCCTTGTGGGAACCAATTCTTTGGAGTCTGTCTCCCCCATGGTGTACAACCACTGCTGTGTCTACTCATCATTTTATTTGTTCGTTTGTTTGTTTTTAGATTTCTTTATTTGTTTGAGGGGAAGGGCCAGAGGGAGAGAGAGAATCTCAAGCTGACTCCCCACTGAGCACAGAGCCCGGCAAGGGGTTCGATCTCCTAACCCTGAGATCATGACCTGAGCCAAAATCGAGTTGGGTGCTTAACCGACTGAGCCACCTGGGAGCCCCTGCTCATCATTTTAAACAATTATTCTTGATTTCATTCATAAACCTGGTTCCGTTCCTGTTTCAGCGTGGATTGGTAGTTAGCCAATGGTGGGTCAGAGATTGTGATCAAACATCTCCAGCCATTCTGTCTTGTACCTTTTGCCAATGAACCTACCTGAGGGTTGGGTATTGAATTCAAAGTTCAGTCTATTTACAGGTAGGCTCCAGATTTTATTTTCCGTGGTACACCATTTCTCCTCTGTGCCTGTATAAGGCCTCCCAGGAAAGGGTAGATAGTCAAGGTCCCTCCTTTCCTAAGCGTGTGCACACCCCGTACCCAGAATTCTGGATCATCAGGGATATAAGGAACTTACCAAGGCTAACCATATCTCTCTCCCTTCTTGGATTTTTTTTTTTTTAAGATTTTATTTATTTACTTGACAGAGATCGAAAGAAGGCAGAGAGAGAGGCAGAGAGAGAGCAGGAAGCAGGCTCCCTGCTGAGCAGAGTGCCTGACACATGACCCAATCCCAGGACCCTGGGATCAAGACCTGAGCCGAAGACAGAGGCTTTAACCCGCTTAGCCACCCAGGCGCCCCCCACTTCTTGGATTTCTGATTAAAATCTTGGCTAGTTTGCTAGTTTGTGGCTGGCCTCAACAAGGATCACAAGGTCAGGCTAACTGCAACACTGACCTTCCTCACTCAGTTGCACCGAAATTGCTACAGTTTCCGAAAGCTGAGTTTCGGAATTAAGTCAGTCCTATCCAGCAGCAAAGTGTCTCATTTTCTAGCTTGCCCTGAGACTTCTGGCCTGACCGCTGGGATAAAACACCAAGAATCTTACTGTCTGTACCCATAGTTCAGTAGTTTCCTTGGAGAAATACCGTCTCAATTTGTTGTATGCCCTTGGTCTATTACCAGCGTCCTAAAATGGCTGTTTCACAATTTTGTTCAGTTTTACCAGTGCTTCTGGGGGGAGGAGTTGCTAAGCTTCTCATTCTGCCACTCTGTGTGTCCTGTATGGTTCCTTAAGTGCCAAAGTCCTGGGAGCCAGCTAAATGGACCCGGGCATTGGCGTGTGCCTACAATAAACTAACATGGCTATCATCTGATGACGGTTAGATCTTACTAAGTGTTCAGTTGATAATTTTAAGGTAAGAACTAAAGGGTAATTCAGTTTTCACAGAGTGGTGAGATTGGGGTCATTTCTTTTCCTTAACAAAATTATTTATTTATTTATTTGAGGGTGAGCAAGCGGGGGTGGGGCGGAAAGGGAGAGGGAGAAGCAGGGTCCCCACTGGGCGGGGAGCCTGATGGGGGACTCCATCCCTGGACCCTGGGATCACGACCTGAGCTGAAGGCAGACACTTAACTGACTGAGCCACCCAGGCATCCCTGTGGTCATTTCTTGTGTTTTCTTTTCTAAAACCTTATAGATTGGCATTTGATTATGTATCAATATATATATTTTTGAAAATGTAATTGAGGAAAGAGTATTTTCTTATATTTTACAGGAGTGATCACAACTCAGGTTATACTGTCTTGAAGTCAAATTTATGCTTCAACTCTTGTAAATGGAAACTTACTAAGGTCACCTTCGTGGAGCAGGTTTTAACCCAGGAAACTAAATACCCAGATGTTATTCATGATTCTTATGAATGATTCTCAGAAATAGGGACTTTAAACTCACTTCTGGGTTTCCAGTTGACATTACAAGCTGATTACAGCCTACCTACGTACGATCTACTCTCCACTCTTTGAATTTAGTTACAACTCACAGCAGAAATAATACTCCCCTGTCACATTCTCGCCTTCCTTTTTAGGCATCAGCTAATGGACAGTGATTTCTTTCAAGATTCTATTATAAAACTTAGGAAGAAAATTATATTTTGCTACATCTGAACTCTCTATTGAACTTACGTTCTGTGTGATTTGAAATGCTGGTGGTTTCTACATTGCTGTTTAAGATCACAGCGTCTCTCCCCAGCTAGACATAAATTTCTTCATTATTTGAGGTTTGTTTTATTACCCGGTTTCCTTGTTGCTGTTCAACAAACATTTTTAAAAGGCCTCTTCTATAATCATGTGTTAAAACCTCTGTAATACTTGTGCTTGTTGAATTAATTACTTTACTCATGTTTGCTCATTGAAATTGGTTACGCAGTTCAGCAATCCATGTATCAATCCACTGCACTGTTGTCTTAGTAAAATAAAATTTAAAAACAACAAAAACCAGCTTTTAAAAAAATCCATATCTGAATCTAAGAGAGAAAGCTAAGCTTTGAAGGGAGGTTATAGTGGATGCCGTGGACCATCGCCCGGATCCCCCGTTAGGACTAAGACCCTTACTTGTCCCGCTGTGAGCTTATGGCTCACAGACGAGTCACTCTTTGGACATTGCCCTTGCCTGAAGACCGCTATGTGGCCCAAAGTTACACCCCTCCTGGCTGTAGCTAGTGGCCATGTAAGGACAGAGGTACAGAGGTCCTACTCTTTTGCCTCAATTCAGAACTCCAAAGGGTCTTGTCATTCCTAAAACTCCCTGTAGCGTTGGATGAACCCTCTGTTGCAACAGCACTGTAGTTCAGTCTCTCCCTTGACCCAACCCAGTTTTCCCTCACTCTTCACAGGTGTTCCCAAAAGAACACCAAAACTTGCTACATGTAAATCTCAGATATCAGATTCTACTTTTCCGGGATCCTGACCTATGTCAAGGTGTTTTAAAAGGTGTGACTATAGACAGGTATGGCTCTAGACAGACACACACAGAGTGTCTACCTCTTTAACAAGAGAGATATGGCAAGAGGACTCTAGCGGAATAATGATGGGTAAAAAAATCATTTGTGTGTTCTTTTCTCCTCTGTACTAAAGCCCATGCAAAGAGCTCATGTCTCAACACCTCTGGGACCCAGGTTCCTCTGAGCAGTTGGGGTGTGTGTTGTGATGGCTTTTACCTGCTCCCCATGTGTCATTTACCTGAGCCTAGAATATTGTCCCCTCTCTCACCATCATCCAGGAATCACTGCCTCACTTCAAAGAAGACCTCACTTTTGCTTTTAAAAGCCCTGAATAGAGGAAAAGAAAATGCCCTTCTCAATGCTTTGAGTGTCAGAGAATTTAGACCCAGTGACTCTGGGCCCCAGTTTGCTTGTTACTCTGGCATCCTTTGTAACATGCCCTTTCACTTTCAGACACTACCTAGAATGGAGGGTAAGTTATGTATTGACACTAAAGAAAGAGGAAGCCTCAGAGCAGTGTTCTTTCACAGTTCTGCCCACAAATCACCTTTTAAAAATAGTTCTCTGGTCAAAGAAGTATCCCAAATTTGGGATCCATGTTTGCGCTGTTGTCTTTGAAATAGGCATGAGGGTTTGAGGAGACTGGGTTCCATGTGGCTTGGGTATCTGTAGTAGGAGAATGGCCATCTCTTCATTCAGAAAGTTCCCTCAGATGACTAACTGAAGTTTAGGTAAGCATTTCAAGAGTTCTGTAGATATTTGTACAGTAGGAAGACCAATCTCAAAGAGGCAGCTCATCAACAAATGGGAATGATCTTTTTACCCAAAGTTATCAGATGTTTGTACTTTTCCCATATCACCTTCTTGTACAGCACTGCTCCCAAGAAAAGCCAACGAATACATCTCCATACTTGATCATCTCCAACTGGCCATATAATCAAGTAGTCCTAGAAAATTAGCCTTGGTTGTTTGAGACATAAAAAATGGAAGGTTGAATGTGAGCATAAACTTGGGTAGCAAGGTTGACTCGGAGGAAAGAGAAGACACAAATTAACAGTATCAGGAGCTAAATAGTAGCCATCACTGCAGACCACCCAGATGTCAAAAAAATAATAAGGGACTACTATGAACAACTCTGCACACGCAGTTTGACAACTTTAAGGGACCAACTCCTCAGAAAGCATAAACTATTATAACCCACCCAATATGAAATAGATATCCCTAGAATTAGTAAGGAAATTGGATTCATGATTTTTAAAATAAAAACTATAGAAATGGAGAGCAGATTAGTGGTTGTCCAAGGTTAGGGATGGAGTGGAGATGGGCTGGGCGTGCCCATAAAGAGGTAGATGAGATTTTTACAATGATGAAATAGCTCTGTGTCCTGACTGCCATGGTGGTTATACTAATCTACGCCTATGACAGAATGATTCACACACATTCTACCCATGTCAGTTTCCTAGTTTTTACGTTGTGCTACACTTACTACATTAAGTTGTAACCAATGGTGGAAGCTGGGTGAATGGTACAGAAAACCCCTCTATATTGTCTTTGTAACTCCCATAAATCTATAACTCAAGGGCTTAGAGAACATGTAGTTGGATAAGAAATAAAGACATAAGAATCTGGAGGAATCTTGAGTCACCCACATCAGATTATTGGGTAGCACGTACGCCCCTAGCTTGTCAAGTTGTGATGCAAACTGAACACTGTAGGGAACATTTTTGCCCTTGCAGAGTTTAAGGAAGGTGGGTTATTTATTTTCGTTAAAAAAATTATTATGGGGTGCTTGGGTGGCCCAGTCAGTTAAGTCTGCCTTCAGCTCAGGACATGATCCCATGGTCCTGGGATGGAGCCCAGCGTCAGACTCTCATGCTAAGCAGGGAACCTGCATCTCCCTCTCCCTCTCACCTTGCTCATGCTCTCTCTCTCAAATAAATAAAGCCTTTTAAAAAATTATTATTACAACAGGTAGTGCTAAATACTATGTTATATTGGCCAAGGGATGTCAAAAAGTGAGATCACAATTTGCCTAAGAATGATGCCTTCAAAGAGGAGATAAATTTGGGTTGTGTCATAAATGAAAAAGAAGCAAGATTCAACAGAGAAATTTCCAGAAATCCATCCTAACACAAATAGACAATAGTTAACTAGAGATATGTCCATGGCAGTGTTCTACAATAGTGAAAAAAAGCAGAAAATTGCCTACATTGAGCGATTGGTCAAATTATACCTATTCATGGGATGTACTACAAAGAAGCCATTAAAGTCAATAATTTATTATTATCAGTTGCATATTGCAATTTAATGATTTTTATATATTAAACTTTTAATATACATTATAAATTTTATATAGTGTGACTGAAAAAAATATACAGGTTCCTAGGAAAAATTACAAATGGTGGTCTGAGATGTGGCCATGTTGACACATTTTCTTTGTAATCCATATTTTCAACTTTTCCACTGAATGGGTATGATTTTTTTTCTTTAAGGCATTATTTTAATAGTGGCAGAAAAGTTGTCCAGGATTTGGGGTTGACTGAGGGATGAATCCAGTTCCTGAATCTGGAGTAACTGACATGATTGTGTTATGGGAACGAAGTTACCTTGGAAATACATCTCTTTGGACATTCCTTTAGGTACAGATAAAGTATTCAGGATTCACATTAGAACACTTAAAATTGTCAGACAAGAAAGATCACTAAATGGTTCAAGGACCCATGCAGAGGACACAAAATAATGTAAAGAAGTCACAGTGTATACAGTAGGAGCTCATTCTGATCAAGGACTGACTTTCCTCTATTAAGTTTAATTTAGAAACAATAGATTGGGGATGCCTGAGTGGCTCAGTTGGTTAAGCAGCTGCCTTCGGCTCAGGTCATGATCCCAGCATCCTGGGATCGAGTCCCACATCGGGCTCCTTGCTCAGCAGGGAGCCTGCTTCTCCCTCTGCCTCTGCCTGCCATTCTGTCTGCCTGTGCTCGCTCTCTCCCCCTCTCTCTCTCTGATAAATAAGTAAAATCTTTAAAAAAAAAAAAGAAACAATAGATTGGTTGGTGCCAAAATATATTTTGGAACACAGTAAGTCCTACCCTTCGGAGCCCCTCCACCTTTCATAGAGCACATGTCCAAATGTTCAATGTCAAAGACACAAAGAAGAATTTTACATTGATAAAATTAGTCTTATTCAGAATCTGCATTAACCTTTATGCAGCAAAGGTTTAATGCTGCTTTAAATCAAGTAAAAATTACTTTAAATCAAGTAAAAATTACTTTAAATCAAGTAAAAATTACAAAGAAACAAAAAGAAAACCACAGGGAATTTTACATCTTTATCTCAGAGAACAGTTCACATAGGCAAATTGAATAAAGAAGAAGAGTGTCATAATTAAACTTGATCTAAATGTTACCAAGTTACTTATTTAAAATACCATTCACTTGGGATGCCTAGGTGGCTCAGTTGGTTAAGCGACTGCCTTCTACTCAGGTTGTGATCCTGGAGTCGCAGGATCGAGTCCCACATCGGGCTCCCTGCTCTGCAGGGAGTCTGCTTCTCCCTCTGACCCTCCCCCTTCTCATGGTCTCTCTCTCTCTCTCTCTCTCACTCAAATAAAGAAATAAATTCTTAATAAAATAAAACACCATTCACTTGGGGCACCTGGGTGGCTCAGTTGTAAAGCGTTTGCCTTTGGCTTAGGTCATGATCCCAGGGTTCTGGGATGGAGCCCTGCATTGGGCTCCCTGCTCAGCAGGAAGCCTGCTTCTCTCTCTCCCACTCCCCCTGCTTGTGTTCCCTTTTTCGCTGTGTCTCTCTCTGTCAAATAAATAAATATTTTTTTAAATACCATTCACTTAGTATCAAAATCATTTATACAGAGGAATAAATCTAGTGAAAGATGTATTAGGCCTCAATGCTGAAAACAACAAATAATATTGAGAGAAATTTTAAAAGGTCTGAATAAAAGGAAGAATGTACCATGCCCTTAGACTTGATGACCCCATATTATAAAGATGATTTCCCCCAAGTGATCTGTAGGTTTAATGCATTCTCTGTCAAAATTCCAGCAGGTTTTACTGTTGAACATGTCAAGTTGATTCTAACATGTACATGAAAATGCAAAGGTCCAATAATAGCCATGATCATGTCATTGAAGAAAAATGACAAAGTTGCAGGATTACCTAACCCTCCCCTTTTTCTATCAAAAGCCCTTGTCAAGAAGAACTCCCCGATTTGGCTTGCTGATCTCCTTCCGTTTTTCCTTTGTGACTAGTCTGGGAGTCAACATTTCTGAGAAGTTGTTTGAATAGCCCTAAGGAGGAGAAACAAGGGGCAGCTGGCTGGTTCAGTCAGTAGAGCGCATGACTCTTGATCTCAGGGTTGTGGGTTTGAGCCCCACACTGGGTGCCAAGATTACTTAAAAATCAAGTCTTTTTAAAAAGAGAAAGAAAGGGCCCCTGGGTGGTTCAGTTAGTTAAACGTCTACCTTCAGCTCAGGTCATGATCCTTAGGGTCCTGGGATGAGCCCCTCTCAGTGGGGAGTCTGCTTCTCCCTCTCCCTTTCCCTCCGCTCCTCTCCTGCTCATGCTTTCCCTCTTGCTCCTGCTCTCTCTCTGTCTCTTTCAAATAAGTAAATAAAGTCTTTTTTTAAAAAAAGAGAAAGAGAGAGAAAGAAGTGTCATCAATCCTGCTACTTCCAGCTGGGTTAGACAAGAGAAATATGCCTCTATATGCACATTGTAATGACAGAGACAGGTATGGCATCTCTGGGACATGCTGAGTGGATCACGTCCTGATTTCTGTGTGGCTGTGTTCTATGGTTCCGAGGGTCACTACGGCATTCATAGCATATGCGAATCTGTATTTTGTAACGAATGGAGTATGTTTGAGTCCACCTAGGTCAAGTGCCCTGTGTGTTGTGACTACATTTGTCTTCTCAACTGAGCGGGGACCTCAGTCCTTTCTTTAAAGACATAGATTATGCGGAAGAACACTGCTGTGTAAGGGTATGTGCATAGATGTTTGATCTTCACAAGCTCAGTAATGGTAAATAAGCCACCAGAAATGGCTCCCACGTAATACTTCACCCCCATCAATTACCAGTTACTTTGCATTTGGTCCCAGACTTATTTCTCAAATCCATTCCCTTCTGTCCTTTTCCGGATGCAGTCCTAGTCCATGTCCCTCCCTGCCCCCAGTGCCTCAGGACGACCCTCTTCCTCCACCATCCTCTGCTCTGGGCGGTGGGCAAAGGATCCCCAGTGTCCCAGCCATTCCCCCCCCACCCCCACTGCCTGTCTTTCAACAGGAAGCCTATCTGGTGTCAATCCTGGGTCATTCTGATTATCAGAAGTATTACTCTGCTTTTCTTTAAAAAAAAAAAAAAAAAAGAAAGAAAGAAAGAAAGAAAAGTCCTGCCTGGTCTCCTAATTATTTTCCTTTCAGATGAACTCTTAGAGATGTCTGCCAAGTAAAACATCAAAGCCAAAAATAAACTAATTAATCAGATCTTGGTTGGGATTTTGTTAAACCAAAACACGATTCCCAAAGGTGTGCAGCGTTCTTCATGCGGCTCCTTTGTGTGTGGTTTTTCTTTCCCTCTTTACTTTTTTTCTTTTTTTTTCTTCTTTCCAAGGCAGTTTGTGGGAAAAGTGGTCATAGGCTCAGCCCCCATGGGTTAGAGGCAAAGCTTTGAGATGGTCCCATCCATGGCAGCGAGGACCATAATTCTTTATTTCTTAGCCTGCCCTAAAGTCCCCGCAGGTCTGCCAAGGGTACCTTAGCCCAAGACCTGCTTCCCAGGGCTGGAGGACGCTGGGGGAGGCTTCATTTGCCTCTGTTCTTTTCCCAGTCGGTGTACTCCTGTCTTCTAGTTACGAGCATGGAGAAATGCTCAAGAACTCTTTCCTGACGTGGGTGTGGTTCCCTGGCTTTCCTATCACAGTCGTTTGGGAAGCCACACACTTGTTTCACACACTTCTCCAGAAGTGTTTTATATTTCCCAGATTTAAAAAATAAGGAAAAAACGAATTGTCAGACTCGATTCCATAAAAGCAGAGCACCTGACGGTGAGGCCCTTGAGGGCAGCTGGAAAGATCATGGACTTGTTGCTTCCATTTCCCTGATAAGTGAGATCCACAGTGCTCGGGTGGCTCGCGGAACCGAACATGTCCAGATCTGCCACTTGAGATACTCTGCTGACCTTGAGCAAGTTTCTAAATCTGTGTGATTCTGTTTCCTCTTTTGAAAAATGTAGGTGCTGTTAGGAGTATTGAATGAGATGGGGCGGGGGGAGCTGTAGCACCTTGCTACTCAAAACATGATGGGGGCCCAGCAGCGTGGGCATCACAGGGGACTGCTAGGAATGCAGAATCTCGCACCCCCCACACACACATTGGCTGAATAATTTTAACAAGGTTCCCAGGTGATTCTGCACACTCCACCTCGCACCTAACGGGCACACAGGCATCCGTCCAATTGGTGGTGTTCTTACAAGCCTCTTTACTTAGGTTCTTTATTTTCTCATTTTTAAAAATTTAAATTCAATTAATTAACGTATAATGTATTATTACCTGCAGTCTTATATAATACCCAGTGCTTGCTACATCACATGCCCTCCTTAATGTCCATCACCCAGTTACTCCAACCCCTAACCCCTCTCCCCTCCAGCAATCCTCAGTTTGTTTCCTAGGATTAAGAGTCTCTTGGGATTTGTCTCCCTCTCTGATTTCATCTGGTTTCCTTAGGTTCTTAAATATGTCCACCTTCACGATCATGAGGGTGGGGTTTAAATCCTCATTCTTGAAAAAAGATTTTATTTCTCTATTTGAGAGTGAGAGAGAGAGCACAGGGGGGAAGGGTTAGAGGGAGAAGCAGAAGGGGAGCCCAGTGTGGGGCTCGATCCTGAGGCTCCGGGGTCATGACCTGAGCCAAAGGCAGACACTTAACCGACTGAGCCACCCAGGTGCCCCATAAATTCATTTTAATAGGTAAAGTAAGGTTCATACAGGTGAAGTGGAGGTCATAGAGCTAGCGGATGGAGTTGCTTTAGGGTCCAAATAGATATTTAACTGTAAATTTCATTATCTTTTCAATACATATTTATCCCTGAAATTGAAAATGTATACACCATCTTGTCCTTAATATCAAAAGGATGTAAAAATATCTTTGGGGTGCCTGCCTGGCTCAGCTGGTAGATCCTTCGACTTGGGATCTCAGGGTTGTAAGTTCAAGCCCCATGCAGGGTGTAGGGATTACTTAAAGCTAAAATCCTTAAAATAATAAATAAATAAATGATAAAAATATCCTTAATCACATGGATCCCCCGTGCCAAATAATTATGGACAAAATATTGAATTAATCTTACTACTGTGGCAATTGCATTTCAGAAAGTCGATAAGGATTGTGAGCCTCCCCTAACCTTTCTAGGCTGGCTGTGTCCTCAGCAGCGCAATTTAGAGTTTATAGCTCAGTCTGAGTTTCTCGATCAAGTTCATTTGCCCCCCATGTCCAAGCTCCAGAGGAACAGGAGCTCAAGAAAAGGAATAAGGGGATCGAGCTAGGAGCATCTTGGAGAGCTCCCTCCCTAACCTGAGACTTCATAAGGACAGAGGAAAAGATTCCCTGGAGGGGATAGATCCTAGACAGCTGGGTTTGAAACAATTCCTGATTCTCCTGCTTATAGTGAGCAAAATTAGGATAATATCACCACCTCCATGGGCCGTCGAGTCCAGTGTGACAGGGGAAGCTGTGGGCAAATTTTGAGAGGGGAGCGGTAAGCCAGGGCAAGAGAGACAGGTAAGGGACAGGGTCTAAGGGGGAAACAAACATTACTGTAGGGTATTTGCGGGGTTGGCCTTAGAATAAGAGCTCACTAACCCCAGCAAACAAAATGTTTCTTCACTCTTCCCTACATTATACACCAATTCTATTTTCTGCTTCCTCTTTCCAGAATCAGGGCTGGTCTTATACCATAAGTGTTACCATACCTGATTGATTTTTTTCCCCCCTCAATCCCGGACAAGGTGAAAAAAAGCTTTTCCTCTTAGCTAAAGAACCACTGAGAGATAGTACTGGGGTGAATTTTGTAAGATACCTAAAATCTTGCTCCTTGTTTAGAATATCAATAAAATTAGAGTAACTTGTCTAGGATCACATATATCATGACTGACAGAATTAAGACTAGAAATTGAGAGAAACTTCCTGCCACTGTTTTTAGATAAATTTCTAGAAAGATTTCAATTACCAAAACTGATGACAGAAGAAATGAAAAATCTATTTAACTGTTTAAAATTCTTTAACTATTTAATTTTCTTTTTTAAAGATTTTATTTAGTCACTTGTTTATTTGACAGAGATTACAAGTAGGCAGAGATGCATGCAGGCGGGGCTGGGGTGGGGGGCGGCGGCGGGAAGAAGACTCGCTACTGAGCTTGATCCCAGGACCCTGAGATCATGACCCAAGCCAAAAGCAGAGGCTTTAACCCACTGAGCCATCCAGGTGCCTCCAACTATTTAATTTTCTTTTTAACTACTTAAAATTTTTTTTAAAATTGATTCAATAATTCAAATTTTAAGGTCCCAGATATTATCACTGATTAATTGTACCAAATACATTAGGAAGCAGTAACCCAATCTTACAGAATTGTTCTCGAGACTAGAAAAATGGAAATACTCCTCAATTTATTTTATTGGCCAACATATTCTTTTTTTTTTCACAAAACATTAAAAAAATTTTTTTTAATTTAGTCACTAGCCATTCTTCAATAGAGTAGTTCAGCCTACTTACATTTGTTAAAATTAGTACACCCATTCTCCCTTTATTGTTGGGTAAATTTAACCTGTATTTTTATTGTAGATTTTTATTTTGTTTTTAATCAAGAATGGATATGGGATTTTATTAAATGCTTGCAGAGCATCTATTAAAATAGCTCTAGTTTTTCATACTTTAGTCTTTAGTATGATAAAATGACTTTTTGTGTGTTAGATTATCTCTGTATTCCTGGGATAAATCCAACTTTGTCATAAAATACTGTTTTAAAACATTCCTAGATTCGGGGTACATGTATAAGGGAAGTGGAGATATAAAAAAGAGGTCATTGATTGGGAAGTTAAAAAAAAAGACTTCAAATTTTTTCCCTCTTTTTCTCCATTGCATGATTGAAAATTTATAACAAACACAAAAGTATAAAAAATAGTATGAAAACCCAGGTACCCACTTAGCAGTTAAAACAGTTGTCAACTATTGGCCAACATAATCTGCATCTCAAAACCAAACAAGGATATTATAAGAATGAAACATTAAAAGTCAATCTCATAGGGCACCCTGGTGGCTCAGTCTGTTAAGCATCTGCCTCTGTCTCAGGTCCTGTTTCCAGGATTCTGGAATGGAGCCCACATCAGGCTTTCTGCTCAGTGGGGAGCCTGCTTCTCCCCCTTCCTCTGCCTACCACTCTCCCTACTTGTTTTCTCTCTCTGTGTCAAATAAATAAATAAAATCTTTAAAAAGATCTTTAAATAAATAAAGTCGATCTCATTCATGAAGTAGAGTTCTAAGCAAAATATTAGCAAATAAAATCGGGCAATATTTTTTCCTGTTTTATTGAGACATAAGTGACTTATAGTACTGTATAAGTTTAAGATGTACAACATAGTGATTGACTTTTTTTAACATTTTTTAAAGATTTTATTTATTTATTTGACAGAGATAGCACACAGTGAGAGAGGGAACACAAGCAGGGTGAGTGGGAGAGGGAGAAGAAGCAGGCTTCCTGCTGAGCAGGGAGAGGACACGGGGCTTGATCCCAGGACCCTGGGATCATGACCAGAACGGAAGGCAGATGCTTAACCAACTGAGTCACCCAGGCACCCAAAAGATTTTTTTTTTTTTTAAAGTAATCTCTACACCCGACTGAGCTGGCCAGGCACCTCTCACTTGACTTTCATATTATATGAAAAGGTTACCACAATGAGTTTGGTTAACATCCATGATCTCACATAGATCAAAAAAAAGAAAAGAAAAGAAAAGGGCAATATTTTTAAAAGATGAGAGTTCATAACCAAGTTGGATTTAGTCCAAGAATACAGTATTTGTTTAATTCTAAAAATTAACCAGTGAAACAAAAATGTGTTAGCAACATAAAGGTCATATCAATAATACAGAAAGTGCATTTGTTAAAATTCAAGTCCAATCATAACTTTTTAAATTCATTATTTTAAAGATCCTTAGCAAGCTAGGAATAGAAGGAAATTTCCTAAATATGAAAGACAATGGACATTTATAAGAAACCAACAGCGAATATAACTAATGTCTCATATTAGGTACAAATTTCAATATAATGCAGGCCTGTTGGAGTTTCCAAAATTGTAAGGAACCACACACATTATAAGCAGCAAAGAGTGCTAATTGCGAGCTCTGTTCCTGTGACTGAGATATGGCTATGTCATTTTAGCAGATAAACTAAAATTCACCCATTGAACAATCAAGCTCAGGATTGCTAATGTCCTTGAATGAGCACATTGTTACTAATGCTGCAGAATATTTTGAATGATTTTGTTACTTGGGCAGTTATTTTAGCATACACTGTTATTAAATTTAAAATATTTTAATTACTACACCATTCTCATCCAAATATTCATTAAGTGGTAGTGCTCTTAGGGGGCTTAAAAATTCATGAAGACCAATTACTTTGAAGTGGAAATTAGATGTTATAATATACTACACAGACACTTTAAACAAACACCAAATGCCCTGTGCAGTTAATTCAGCCGAGAACACTCAATACAACATCAGAGTTAAGGCCAAGGAAATAAAACAGGCAGCATTAAAGCAGATACATTCCACAGTGGAAGGGAATTTATGCTCCCTGGGAATGCATTCTTCCTCTCTGCATCTCCTCCTATGGGGATACGAGTTCTGAATAATGCAGGTTTTGAATTTTTCCAGGTCTTACAAGCAAAATCTTTGCATAGACCGCTCCACTATGTTACGTATGAAAGTAAAGTAATTTTTAATTTTTAGGCTCAGTTTTATTCCCGGATTTGGTTTTTACATTTGCTTTTATACCCTTAGCAGACATTTATGATTTTTAGTTAAAAAAAAAAAATACCTTATCTTTTTGTGTAAAAAGTATTTTATTTTAAAAAATATTGTAATAAATAAATAAAATAGGGGCACCTGGGTGGCTCAGTGGGTTAAAGCCTCTGCCTTCGGCTCGGGTCATGATCCCAGGGTCCTGGGTTCGAGCCCGATGCAGGGCTGTCTGCTTAGCGGGGAGCCTGCTTCTTCCTCTCTCTCTGCCTACCTCTCTGCCTACTTGTGATCTGTCTGTCAAATACATAAATAAACAAAATCTTTACTAAATAAATAAATAAATAAAATATTGTAAACTCTCCCCATGTCAGTCAATATATCTCTGCATTATAATCTTACGTGGTTACTGACATATTCCCCACCTTATGGATTTCTACAAGCTCTTTTTTTTTTTTCTGGTTTTCTGGTATTTTAAGATTTAGATTTTTGACAACGTGGTGCCCTTAACATAAATTGTAAGAAATGTACTTCTACATGTATCTTCAGACAATTATTTCATTAGGTTGTTTTCTAACAATAGAATTGCTACATTAAAAAAAAAAAAAAAAGAATTGCTATCTTTAAGTAAGTACATGCTCCTTTAAATCTTGGTGCGAGTGGCCTCCAAATGGCTTTATAAATTACATTCCAAATAGAAATTTATGAGAATGAACATTTTTCCCAACTTATGCCCATGCTGGTTATCATTTTTCTTTATAATCTTTGCCAGCTGTAAAGGCCAAAAAATGTATTTAAACATTTGCATTTTTTATTTGTAGTTTATCAGCTGTTTCCACATATTTATTCCCCATTTGCATTTCCCTTTTATTACTTTCCCCCTCCTCTCCATCGATCACTTTTATGGTAGTGTGATCTTCTTATAAATGTGTAAGAGATAATTAAATGAAGTCAATAAACCATTTGCTTCATATATTTAACAAATATATTGTCCAAGTATGTGTTTACTTGATTTTTTTTTTCTGAAAGTAAGGTGTTAAATTTTTCTAGAGCAAAATTCAGCAGTCATTTCTTTTATGGCTTGACAGCTTGCCATCCCTGCCCAGAGTTTAAATGAGAAAATTCTCTTATATTTTCTCTAGGTACTTGGTGGCTTACCGTTCAAATGTTAAATCAAGAGTCAGTATGAAATTTGTGCGTTAGAATGTGTCTGTGCTGGAGACATAAGCTTGCCCTCTCCGCCCACAGCCCCGAGATTCGGAACATGATTTCTGGACTGCCTCATTTCTCTCCTCCTCCCACAGTGCCCTGCTTGGAAATCCCACCTTTATTGTGCTCTCAATTCTTATGAGCTCTTGGGTACCTTACCTGTTCTTTGAAGGAGTAGACAACGTTTTGAATACTCCAGTTTTCTAAAGTACCGGCTTTTTTGCTAGGGTTTGTTTGTCTTTTCCAGCTGAACTTTAGATGGGTTCTGTTAACGTAAAATAAAGCAAAAGGAAGGAAGGAAGGAGGCAGGGAGGGAAGAAAGAAATCACGTTACTCACATGATTGAGATTTTGATTGGATTTTTTTTAAAGAATGTTGAGTTTTCCCATCTAGGGCAACAATAGGTCTTTAAAATGCAGTATGTGTGGGGCGCCTGCGTGGCTCAGTGGGTTAAGCCTCTGCCTTCAGCTCAGGTCATGATCTCAGTGTCCTGGGATCAAGCCCTGCTTTGAGCCCTGCATCAGGCTCTCTGATCAGCGGGGAGCCTGCTTCTCCTTCTCTCTCTCTCTCTGCCTGCCTCTCTGTCTACTTGTCAAATAAATTAATTAATTAATTTTAAAATGAATAAATAAATAAATAAAATGGAGTATGTGTCACGTCTTTTTTTTTTTTAAGATTTTATTTATTATTTGACAGAGAGATCACAAGTAGGCAGAGAGACAGGCAGAGAGAGAGGAGGAAACAGGCTCCCTGCTAAGCAGAGAGCCTGATGGGGGGCTTGATCCTAGGACCCTGGGATCATGACCTGAACTGAAGGCAGAGGCTTTAACTGAGCTACCCAGGCACCTCTGCACCATGTCTTTAATGTCACACAGTAGAGTGTAATAGTTTCTTTTGTGTAATTCCGCTAGATTCTTGTTTTTTGTTTTTTTATTTGAGTATAGTTGACACACAGTGTTGTATTGGTTTCAGGTGTACAGCATAGTGATTCCACAGGTTGGTACATTATGCTGTGCTTACCACAGTGTAGCTAAATTCTTGTTAACCTAGTCCTAGACACTCAATGATACTGTCAATGGAACTCACTTTTTGTTACTCTCATTCTTATGTGGCACAAGAGAAACAATTGATATGAGAGTATATTGAGGGGCGCCTGGGTGGCCCAATGGGTTAAGCTACTCCCTTTGGCTCAGGTTGTGATCTCGGGGTCCTGGGATCGAGCCCCGTGTTGGGCTCTCTGCTCAGTGGGGAGCCTGCATCCCCCCCCCACCGCCTGTCTCTCTGTCTACCTGTGATCTCTGTCTGTCAAATAAGTAAATAATATCTTTTTAAAAAAATTATACCAACCTGCACATCAATCTTAATCATGGGATCAAAGATAATAGTACCAAAAATGGGACAAACTAACATCACACATATGAAACTGATCTGATGTGATTGACTGAGAAGAATATAACTTTCCTTATGTAGAATTTCTGCCAAGAAATATGATAGCCTGAATCTGTGAGGAAACAAACAAACCCAAATGAAGGAACATTCTTCAGAATAATTGCTCTGTCCTCTTCAGAACAGCCACTGCCGTGAAAGTCAGACAAAGGCTAAAGAGTGAAATTAAAGGACTCTAAATGGTGTGACAACTGGGTCTAATGAATGATTCTGAATCGGATCCTGGATCAGGAGGGAAAAAAAATGTTATAGAGGCTACTATTGAGACGATGGATGAAATTTGAATATATGGTTTACATATTAGATAATATTTCAGTGTTGGATTTCTTGGATTTGATCATTGTGTCGTAGTTACATAAAAGAATGTCCTTGTTCTTAGGAGATGCACACTGAACTTCTAGGGATGACCGCTCATGTCTGCAGCTTACTCTCAAATGGTGAGGAAGAGGAGAAGACGGGGAGAAAGAAATGGAGAATTGCATCTATGGCAAAATATTAACAAATGATAAATCTAAATTAATTGTTTCCAGGTGTTCATGCAGAATGAGCCATGCCAGCAGCCTTTCTGGAAGCTTGAAGTTTTTCAAAATAAAAAAGGTGAGAAGGATCAGAAAATGACTAACCATGTGTTTAATGAAAATATCAAAATAAAATAATAAACTTTAGGTTCCTGTTTTAACAAAAGTATCACTTAACAGGGTCATATGGGGGGGGATATTATGAGGGCTGTCCTTGGTCAGATCTTCCTTTGATTTTTGTGTATCTGCTGTTTTATCTACAATTTTAGTGGTACTTTTGAAATCCAGTGTTTGAGTGGAGGTGATGTTTGCATTCCTGGGAGAAAACGGGCTGGTTTCTTTTACTATATCGCTGGGCTTTATTAACATTGTATGTTTTCATGTGTGCGATTGACATCTACCTTTCCTTCTCAAGGTAGCTTTGAGTCTGAAGGGACCCTGGTTCTAGGAACCCGTGGAACCGGGTTCGGATTCCTCATCTAGGGGTCATGGAGGAAGTAGGGCTCCAAACAGAAGTAAAGATGATTTTGGACGAATAATCCGATTCGCCAGATAAGGCAGGGACTCTTCCGACGTTCCCTAAGAAAGGGGGCGCGGAGACTTATGGGAAACGGAGTCCCGAATTTGATGGATTACCGGGAGGAGAGCCTAGGGAACCTGTCCCTCGCAGCTCCTTCTGCGCATGTGCAGTTCCTCCTCATTGTTCGCCCGCTCCCTTGTCTCCGGCTTCGCACCGCAGGTAATCGCCGAGCCTCGGAGTCCGCTCGCCGCCCGGTGACCGAGTCCTGCGGAAAGGATGTGCACTACAGGTGAGGACCTCGGGGGGTTGCTTTGCACGGCGCGGGATAGGTTTGTGCCCACACATGGTGGAAGCAAAAACTTGAGCGAACCCCAGGGGGAGCGGAGGACCCTAAAGAAAGCCAGAGACTGAGCAGCCTGGCTGCAGACCCACAGGTTCCACGAAAAGAATAAGGGCACGGGTTGCTCGGTCCAAATAAACTGCATCTGCGAAAAGGCATGTGAATGCGAAAGAACTGTTTCCAGGAGCTCCTCGAATTTGCATGTGCCCCGTCGACCATTCGTTAGCGAGTCAAACCCACGACGGCGGCGGGGATGAGAGTGGAGGCTTTTAATATTCATTGCATATCTGCAAGCTGCGGGCAGGTGGGGGGGTCTGCATTGTAGCAGACTGGTCTGAGTTTGAACTGCGACGAGGTTAAATTCTAGCTCCGCCACTGAGTCTCCGTGGGCAAAATGAGGAGCCTCTAAGACTCAGTTTCCCCAACTGTAAAATGAACTTATTCCTCAAACCCGTCTCTAGGTTGTTCTGAGGATTGACTAAGGTGACACCTGTAAAACACTCAGCACAGGTCCTGGCATTCACCAAGGACCTGGGAAATGTTCATTGCCTTTATCACTGTTCTTTTCGTTGAGAATATTGTTTATTTCCAAAGACACCCACCCCCCACTCAGCAAAATGGGTATTAATCCCATTTTAGCCAAGAAGAAAACCGGGACTCTGGAGGTGAAGGGTCATGGTCAGTAATTGAAGGGGCTGGTATGCAAACCTCAAGCAATTTTGTTGTTGTTGTTGTTGTTGTTTTATCCCTGTCCCAGTGTTGGGTTTTGTCCGGTGTTGGGTTTTGTCCCGCAGCACACCCTTCCCAACCCTTTGCAGAGGGGCCCATCCCAGAGGCACGAGCAAAAACCTGGGGTGTACCAAGCTGAATCTTCTCTAGAGTTCATGGAGATTTCTTGACATCAGTTCAGAGCCCTCGTGTTACTCCACAATGAAGGCTTCTCTAGGCTTTCTTTGTTGTGCATCTGCCCAGTGGCCTCCCCAGTTTATAGACTCCCAAACCAGGTTTTTCTGACACTTGTTCTCAAATAAGCTTGTTAAAACCCCAGGGCTGGCTAGGCCCTACCCACCAGGGTTTGATAGGTTTGGGGGGGAGCTCCCACATTTGCATCTCTATCAAGCTCCTGACTGATGCAGATACTGCTGGGAACCGCAGGGAGAACTCCTGCCTCTGCTGCCTCTGTGGTCCGTGGGTGGTGGTGGTGGTCGTGGTCGCAGATGAAGAAGTCCCAGGGCAGCTGGGACCTGGGGTGCAGATTCCAGTGATTTGAATTCACCCCTCCAGCCAGGTTCACATTTCCTTGGACCCCACAGCTCTTGTAAGGAAAGAAGGCAGGGCCGCTGCGAGCAGGACACCCACCTGGGAATCCTCACCTGCTCAGACACAGCCCACCACAGCTGGGGGCACAGACCCCAGAAACAAGCAGGTTCTATCTTTGCTTGCTCAGAAGCGATTTCTGATCACATCACCACCCCAGAGGTTGTTAGAAGTGCCTGTCAGTGGAAGTGGGAGCCAACTTTCAAAAGAGAGAAGGGAACCAAGCTGAGTGAGGCTGGTAGGCAAGAAGCAGGCTTCCTGGGATGAGGAAATCCTGTGGACAGTGGATGAGGCTGTGGTCTGGGAAGACGGCCACGATCACCACTCCTCCCCAACCTCCTCCCGCGCTTTGTATTCTCCCTGAAGCTCCTGTCCCGGGATTGTCCCGGGATTCCGCTCAGCCTTCCACCCATCTGGAATTTAGGGCTATGGTACCCACCCCTTCCTCATTCCTATCTTTGTAGGCAAATGCCAAGGGTCTTCAGGGGTTATGTAACCCTGTCTCGTTTTAAAAGTGAACAGTATTGGGTCATTAGCATACAGTTAAATACAAGGTTTCTGGAGCCAGACTGCCAGGGTTCAAAGCCCGGCTCTGCTACATTATTTTTACTTCTTCCCTCAATTTCCTCATCTATAATCTGGGAGTAATACTCCCTACACCTTGCTTTATTTTAAGGAATAAGGTAACATATGTAAAGTACTTAGAACAGTGCCCGTTACATAGTAGGTACCATCCAAGTATTGTCAGTGTCCTTAATAGCAGCATAATCTCGGTTCGCATTATTTGTTAGTCCCAGAACCTGAGGAACCACTGGGACCCCCCTGACTCCCAAGCCCCTGTTCTGTCCACTGTGGCTCAGTTAAGTCAAAACAAGTTTCTTTTTTTCTTCTTCTTTTTTTTTAAATTTCATCCATTTACTTAACAGAGAGAGACGGTGGCGAGAGAAGGAACACGAGCAAGGAGAGTGGGAGAGGGAGAAGCAGGCTTCCCACTAAGCAGGGAGCCGCATGTGGGGCTCCATCCCAGGACCCCAGGATCATGACCTGAGCCGAGGGCAGACACTTAAGGACTGAGCCACCCGGGGGCCCCTCGAAACAAGTTTCTTAATTTAAAAAAATCCCTTAAAGACACTGAAACCCGGGAGATAAAGGAGAATAAATCCCTTTAAATAAAATAGACTTCCCTGAAGCATACCTATCCTGTTAGAGGTTCCTACTGATGTTTTTTAACTTGATGAAATTAAAAATCTAAGTAGGAGGGGCGCCTGGCTGGCACCAGCACTTGATCTCAGAGTGGTAGGTTCCAGCCCCATGGTGGGTATAGAGATAAATTTTAAAAAATTAAGTGTGTGTGTGTGTGTGTGTGTGTGTGTGTGTTGGAAAGTAAATGAGCGGATCTCCATCAGGTTTTTGTTTGTTGTGTCATTTTTTACACTTTTTTCTGATGAAAATATTCAAAACATAGAAAAGTAAAGAAAATAACATAACGACTCCCATAATACTTGTCACAGCTTCAGCCATTATCAAGCTATGCCCATCTTGTTTCATCTGTACCCACCCCCACACATATGCATTTTACCTTCCACTTTTCATGACCCAGATCATTTTAAAGGAAATCCCGGGGATGCCTGGCTGGCTCAGTCGGAAGATCGTGGGACTCTTGATCTCAGGGTCATGAGTTCGAGCCCCATATTGCATGTAGAGGGTAGTTAAATAAATAAACAAACTTAAACAAATAATAAATCCCAGACATCAAAAACTTAAAATATAACCTGTTTAATAATGGCCAAAGCCATGGTATGCCATCTTTGCTACGCTAAGATTTGTTTAACCGACTCCTTCTTAGTTGGACTTTGGCTTGTTTTATATGTCTGCTATTAAACCAAAGAAAGCTGTTAATTGTAACAAACCAATCAGATAAGAATATTTAGGGGCACCTGGGTGGCTCAGTTGGTTAAGCAGCTGCCTTTGGGATTGCAGTCCTGGGATGGAGCCCCACATCGTGCTCCCTGCTCAGCGGGGAGCCTGCTTCTCCCTCTCCCTCTGCCACATCCCCTGCTTGTGCTCTCCTGCTCTTTCTCTGTCAAATAAATAAATAAAATCTTTATTTAAAATATATATATATACTTTCCCCAATGAAAATCATGCTTCTCTTAAATACCCACAGTTAACTCCTGCCCCATTGAAGGGTCAGACACATCCTCCCACTGTGTGGCTGGCCATCAGCTACTGTGTGTGGATTTCTAGGCAAGGGCTCTGAAGACCTTCAGGACAGACCCTGTTTCTTATGGTTGCTCTGCCCCATTCCCTTCCTCCAGCTCTGGCCTCCCAGTTCTGGAAACTTTCCCCGGAGCGGGAGATGAACACGTCGCAGGTGAGTCATTTACTTCTTACTTAACTTTTTCAATGGAATCTAAGAGTGACTTCACATTTTTTTAGTGACCCTGCTTTCTTATCAATTGTTCTTTTTTTTTTTTCTTTCACTTTTTGACGTGTTCTTTTTGGGGGGATATCGCCTGACTTTCTTTTTTTCTTCTTCTGGTGGTTTTGAAGGTCTACGTGTGATTTGTATTGTATTATTGATTACCTTTGATGTTTGGGACACATATGGGAATGTATTTTTCTTTCGACATCAGGGATCGTTTTCACCCATGGTACCATCTAAATAAGATACACTCCTTTATCTCAAGTTCTATGGAAACCTTTTAAGTGCTTCTTTTCCCACTTTCTCTTTACACAATAAATTTTATTTTTTAATTTTTTAAAAATATTTTATTTATTTATTTGACAGACAGAGATCACAAGTAGGCAGAGAGGCAGGCAGAGAGGGGCGGGGGAGAAGGCTCCCCTCTGAACAGAAAGCCCAATGCAGGGCTTGATCCCAGGACCCTGGGATCATGACCCCAGCAGAAGGCAGAGGCTTAACCCACTGAGCCACCCAGGCGCCCCTATTTTTTGAATTCTTTATTAACAATTGCATCACATCTTCTAGCTACTTGAACAAAAATTATTTCAATTCTAATATACATTTTCTGGTTTTTTTGGTTTTTGCTTTTTGGTTTTTGCTGTCCCAAGTCTGAAGATAAAGCGTCATAATGTTATCTACAATTTAGGGTTGCTTGTCATGTTCCGGTCACTGTTAAATTCCTTGCCTGGCTTAATTACAACAGCATTATGAGGTAGGGACTTTTATTACACCCATTTTACTGAAAGTATAAATAACAAATTTAGGTGCTTGTAGTTGGAGTGGTTTTAAGGATACATCATTAGAAATTCGGCCAGGCAGGGGGTGACTGGCTGGCTCAGTCAGTAGAGCATGTGACTTTGATATTGGGGTCATGAGTCCAAGTTCCACATTGGGTGTAGAGATTACTAAAAAGGAAATAAATAAATAAAAGAAATTTGACCAGATAGGTCAACTTTGTCTTTGAATCCTTGAGTCCAAGTCCACTACAAGCTTTCCATCCATTTTGGGGAGTAAGAACCATCTGCTTCTGTTCCAGCCTGTCCGAGGACTTGGGATGCGACATCTCTTAGGCATGGCATTGCCGGATAAGACACGGGGTACAGAAAGTATAGCTTGCATGGGACATACGTATACTAAAAATCTATTTGTATTTCCCTGGGTGCCCTGTGTTTTTATTTCCTAGAGCTGGGACTGTACTTCGGTAGAAAGAGGGTTTCAGGTGTCCTCTGCTCCCGTGAGCCTTCCTCATAATCCAGATTCCTGATCCAGAGGATCAGTCATATTCTGTCTTTTCAGGGGCTGATTTTACTAGGTCATTCCAAATGGCCTGTTGCTGGACCGGCACAACCTGCCTCAGTTTCCCCATCAATCCCTGTAGCAGTTCCTCTTCCCAAGTTTCAAGAATTCTCAGGCCTCATGCCCACAATATGTCTCTTTGTCCAAAAATGTTAAAAATGTTGCCTACATACAGTTTGTGAATATTTTTTGAGGTTTCCTATTGAGTTACCCTCTGCCTCTTCCCTCGCATGGTCTGTACGTCCCCCCATGGCCAGCTTCACCAGGAACCATTCTTCCTGCTCTTGTCTGTTCACCACTCTGTCCTCCGGTTGTGTTCCTTCTCTGACTGCTCACTTCCATTGGATGCCTATGGACAGTCTTACGCCTTCTGAGTCTGCGTGTCCAGAAGTATCTTTATTCCGTCCCGTGACAGGATTGACCAGCTGTAGCGTTGGGGTGTGCGCTCCTGAGGGGGTGTGAGGAGAAAACACCATCTCCTGTTTGTGTGACTGAGGAGAAGTCATGGGCCAATTTGCTTCTCACCCCAGTTTTATTCTATCTTCTGGCAAAGTTTTTCTTTCTCCCGGGGTTTAAGCTATGTCACCAGGCCACATCTGCCCAGATGCCTGCTTGGTACCTGATGAAGGTGTTCCTGCCCACGAAGCCTCGTGCCCCAGGACACTTGCAGTGACTTCCCGACATTATTTCCCTCCCTGCCTCCTCTGCGTTCACACCACCCAGAGCTCCCAGGAGGCGGTCAGTGGCTCCCTGCTGTGGTCCGGCTGTTCTTCCTTTGCTTTTCTGTCATCTTTTCCATTTTCCATTTTCTTTTGCTCTGTGTGTTAAGAGATTCGCTCATTTTTAGTTACCCAAGTCATGTGATTTTCAACGCCTTCTTTGGAGGGTTTTAGGTTTTAGATTTTTCTCTTTTCCTAAGTCAACCACCGAGTATGTTCTATCTGGGTCTTTGGCCTTTCTGCAGAGCCAACTTCTCTCACTTTATGGAAGTAAGATTCTGACACCAATCTGGGGACACCAATTGGAAGTCTTAAAAATTATTGTCTTCAACATCTAAGTTAATTCTGTCTTCATAGGCTTCCATTGATTTGTCTTGGTACTTCTCTTTTTAGGATGTTGGTTTTTATTTATGTAAAAATGACACTGTTATTTTTATTTGTTTTTTATTGTTTATTGCTATTTATTTTATTATTTATATTTGTCATAAAATAATATTTTGTTACGCAGTTTTTCCTGATGCTTATTTTTCCAGTTGTTTGTTTTCCCACCAGCAGAGTTTAGTGACAGATGGATATATGGTCTTGGGGCTCAGGAGAGAGGTCAAGGATTAAGATACATTTTGTCACCCTTTTTAGTTTCCTGTTGTAAATGGAAAAACAAAAGCATCGGAAGATCAGTCCAGGCAGCTGCTGCTGTCCAGGCAGCTGCTGCTGTGTTCACTCGGCGGCACGGAGACCTGTTTCCGTGGCAAGCTCTTCCCTGGAATGGAAGGACAGACGTGGGGGCTTTTCCGGGAATTGGTGGGAGATGTGTCCAGACGGGCCTCTCTGTAGGTTGTACAGAGCGGGGCAGAGCTCAGGGGTCCCCTCCTTTACCCCCGCCAGAGCCGGCAGCGCCTTACCTGATGGCAGAGCTGTCTGTTTCCCTAGCGTTGCCCTAAAAGCAAAGCTGGGACCGCTCAGGGTACTCAGCATAGCACTTTGCTTCTCTCTCCGGTTGCAAAGTTCATGCAGACTCCTGGAGGCGGTTGCCCTGCTTTTTATAGGGAAGGTTGTTCTCAGTGTTGACCCTTCGCCAACTCCTTTGTGGGGCAAGAGAGAGCCAGGAGCGTAGCAGTCCTCATAGGCCCACTCGCTCTCCTAGGTCTCCGCACGCAGCTGCTGCTGACCTGGGCGGTCCTGCCCAGCCCTGAACAGAACCTGAGATTCGTGCTTCTTCTGGGTTTATAGTAGGGGATGAGCATGTGGCCTCCAGAATCTGCCTCCTCCTCTGTAACTTACAGAAACCCCTCAGCATTTGTCCCTTGCTGACAGCCCCCTTTCCCTGTACTCCGCTGCCCCGATCCCGTAGTGGTGTTTTTATGTATGTCTCTCCCTGCTATGGTTTGGAGGCCCAAGAGATAAATGTGTGTGCCCAGCCCATCATGTCAAGCTAGGAGCCTTTCTTATTCTTGAAATTGTCACCACTGGTGGCTCCCGAGGATCGTGTCATTCCTTCTACGTTTTCCTCCTGAGCACCACCATGGACCTGCTCTGCTCTCCATGGATAGATACATCTGCCAACTCCTGCTTCCCCAAGGCCGCCTCTCCCTCCTCCTCCCCAGCAGGCTCTGAATCTTCTGTTTTCTGTTCTTTGTGGGTAGGTTTCCCACTCAGATGGCCTCGGCTACCACTGAGATACTCCTGATTTCCAAAATGTATCTTAATCCTTGACCTCTCTCCTGAGCCCCAAGACCATATATCCATCTGTCACCTGGAACTTCCCACCTGTGTGTGTCACAGATGTCCAAGATTTCTCCCTCTCTTTCTCTCTCTCCCGCCTGACCTAGTCTTCCCCCTGGCTTCTCAGTCTTGGTGTAGGGCACCAGCCTTGACCCAGCTGCTCTTGGAGATAACCCTGGAGTACTAGCCCCGGAGTACCAGCCCCAGAGTCCTAGCCCCGGAGTACTATTCCGTAGCCCCTCTTGCCTTGACCAATTGATGACAAATACCATTTAGAATCAGGTCCACATCTAAATGCCCCTGTTACGACATTACAGTCTTCTCTGATTATGGTTATTACCTTCCTCTCTAATTTGACTTCCCTTCCCGTCCCTGAAAAACCGTACCCTGGCTTTCTCAAACTCAACACAGTCAGTATTTGGGGCCAGATAATTCTTTGTTGTAGAGGCTGTCCTGGGCATCACAGGCTTTCCAGAAGCATCTCTGGACCCCAGCCACTAGATGCCAGAAGCCCCCTTTCCTCCGTTGGGACAACCACAAAGGTCTTTGGATGTCACCAAATGCCCCCCCAGGCAGGCAAGATCATGTTGATTGAGAACTGCTCCTTTAAAACCCTCTCCCAGTCTGCTGCTAGGGCATTGCTTTCAAAATCTAAATCTGATCATGTCACTTAGGTATATGTCCCCAATTCCATGGAAGTCATCTCCAAAGCCAGGTGTCCACCCCAGAGAACTGAAGTTGACCATCAAGTAGTGTGTGGTATGTAAAGAAAGTTCTAGAATTCTCTTTCATGTTTCTTTTGTATCTAGAAAAAATTAAGAAAGGCAACTTTACTTTTGGTGACTAGCTGGAGAGTCCTAGACATGTGTCATTTAGAAATTAATGAGCGGAGGGATGCTTAGGAACTTCTGTTGATGGGGTGACTCGATATTTGGAGGCCACTGGTCTCCAGGAGAAAGTCCAAAATTTCTCCTTGTCTGACCACTGACTACCTCTACTGCTCTGAATCTCATCGAAGCCCCCAACCTTATTCCATCACCGTGCACTACTTGCAACTCCCTTAATTTAATATGTGTCGTTATTTATTATTATGTAATTTATTACTGGGCATGTATGTGCTTTGTAGAAAGTCTCCTTGTTGGTCTGCGAACAACTTAAAAACAGGCCCAATGTCTTTTTTGTCTTAGCGTCCTTACTACTAGGATCGTTTAAACATATGGAGGGACTCAATTTTTCTTTATTTTATGAATTAATAAATAAATACAGAGGCAGAGCATTTCTATTATGATTTCTGTTTCTCCCGCAAAGTATAACGTAAAGGAAGTTACATGGTTGCCATCTTTTGTAACACGTTCTGGTAAATCTTAACAGTGAACACGGTAGGGGCACCTGGGTGGCTCAGTCGGTTAAGCAGCTGCCTTTGCCTTGGGTTTCAAACCCAGAATATTGGGATCGAGTCCCACGCCGGGCTCTCTGCTCAGTGGGGAGCCTGTTTCTCCCTCTCCCTCTGCCTGCTGCTCCCCCTCCTTGGGCTCTCCTTCTCTCTCTCTCTGTTAAATAAAATCTTAGAAAAAATAAGATTCTCTCTCTCCCTCTGCCCCTTTCCCCCTCTCCCCCCCCTCCGCCAAAATGAACACAGTAGATATTTATTTCCATACGGATTTCCCGTGCCATCGGGTCTTGAGTACCTCCCAGTAAGCAGGACTGGACTGTTACAGGGCTCGGTGTCGTTCGAGGATATATCTGTGGCCTTCACCCAGAAGGAGTGGCAGCTGCTGGACCCTGCCCAGAGGCTCCTGTACAGGGAAGTGATGCTGGAGAACTACAGGCAGCTGGTGTCCCTGGGTAAGCACAGCTTCCCATGCAAGTACCCACAGCATGCCCTTCCGTCTCAGCCCCCAAATCACTATAGGGAGTAATGAGTTTCAGGCTTGAGATTTGGGATTCAAAGACCCCTTTAGGGAACTTGAAAGTCTGTTACACTCTCACCCTCCTGGCAAAAAGCCCTATCCCTGCACAGCTTCAAAAGTTTCTCCCTTCTGATTCTTCAAAGGGTCTGACCGAGCCCCATGTCATCTCCCCTTAACAGGGCACTGTGTCGCCACGCCTGAGCTGATACTCAAGCTGGAGCAAGGTGAAGAGCCGTGGGTACCAAAGAGAGAACTCCCAAGTCCGAGCCGCCCAGGTGAGTTCACGGTGGTGGAGAGAAGGCAGCTGGGAGGAACTGGACCCCAAGTGGCCAGTTCATTTTAGAGCCTTTTGACTAAAGACAGATGACCTCCCTACCTTAGATAGCAGACCTCCAAGCAGCACCCTCAGATGTAAGTGCCCTTTGTGTTCTGTTCAACTTTAATGCCTAGAGAGGTTGGGCTGGTTTTTGTAGGATCCGATTGCTCCTTTCCTCATCCTAGACTATTGTTTCTGTTTTTCTCTGTTGGGTAATGACCCTGTTCACCTTTCCTCCTGTGCCGAACACGCTGTCATTGTGCAGTTATTGGTGCATTCTTATATTCAACAAATATTTAGGATGGACCTGATATGCATCGGTCCCATTTTAAGCAAAGGGGGTACAAAGACTCTACTCCTATCAGTAGATCGAATTAGTAAATTGGCAGATTTAGCAAAAAAAAAAAAAAAGTAATATGTCTGGTAGTCATCAGCAGTATGAAAAATTAAAGTCAGATGAAGGGTAGAAGAACTGATAGGGAGTGCTGGTTTTAGAAAGGAGCAGTGCAGGAAGAGTGGAATCGAGTTTTGAATGGAAGGATGGTGTGAGCCACAGATTATCTGAGAGATTTCCAGATCGAGGGAGCAGCAGGTGTGAAGTCTCTGAGATGGCAGTGTGCTTGGTGTAATCAGGGAACATCGAGGAGTCAATGGGACCAAAGGTGGTTCAAAAGAAAGTAGCGGCTGATGTCAGAGAGTTAGCTGGAGCAAAGCGCTCTGGGCCTGGTGAGACTGACTTCTGCTCTGAGTGAGGCATTAGGTGAGAGGGGAGATCAGAAGCACCCAGTATGGTAGGGAGGGAACCAGAAGACGGTGATGTCCCAACAGTCCCATGAACAAGGCATTTTGAGAAGGAAGGAGTGAATTCCAGTATGCACATGCACCTGTAAACTCAGCATTGCCTCTTTTCCTGCGTATTATTCAGAGGCCACAGGGAAAATAAAAACAAAATGTCAATTCCGTTTTCACTAGTGGTGGGAATCAGCTGAAATCCTAAACTTAGAAAGTGGAATGGGGCGCCTGGGTGGCTCAGTTGGTCAGGTGTCTAACTCTCAATCTCAGTTCTAGTCTTGATCTCAGAGTCATGAGTTCAGGTCCCATGTGGAGCCTACTTTGAAAAATAGTGAATTAATTAGTTAGTTAATTAAAATGTGGATTACAACCAAAAATAATGAAAATCAGGCTTGGTCATGGAAGTAGATGGAGAAGGTAAACATCACACAAACCAACTATGGAAAAAAAGTGTCAGAACACATTGTACAGGTAGTATTTACTTGCAAACTTTGCCACAAATGGAACTTGAAGTAATGAGATTATTAAAAAAAAAAAGAAAGAAAGAAAGGGCAATGGGACAGTAGCATTGCCCTGAAGGATGCATAGGTACTGAGTAGAGCTAAGGACAGAATATGTGACATGAAGAACATGAAAGTGGATATGTGGCTAGAAATGTCCAATTTACAGAATTAAGTACCTGATCCAATACATCTGACAATACTTTAGACTTGTGGGCTGATCATTGAACATGTGCTGTGAACTTAGGTATAAGAACCTAGGGTAAACTCTAGGTATAAAAATCCAATATCAAATTTTACTAGTTGGCATATGGGTTTCTCTTTGTTTTATCTGCTACAGAAAAGTCACATATTTTTAAGGATATAATTGCTGTTCTTTGCTAAAATGAGAATAGCAAAGGATAGTAATAATCATGCATAGCTAAAAAAAATTTTAAGACAAAGATTAATAAAGGTCCTTGGACCAAATTGGATAGCCAGCTGCTTGAGTTTTCACAGAAAAAAGAAATCAGAAAGGAAGAAAACATGATATAAAAGTAGAATTAAACATTAGTATTGTAAGAGGACACAATCAGTTGGCCAAGTAAATCAGCAGATTGAAAGAGGGTGTCCGTCAGGATAGATAACTGTTGATCAATCCTGAGAGAGTCGAATGAAAACACCAACAACCAGAATACAGAGGTGAACCAGATCCTGTGGCAAGCATGGCTTGTTCTCTCCTATGTATTAACACTCTCTTTGGATAGTGTTTTACCATATCACAGCTCTATGAAGAGATGGGGATGAACTATAGGAATGAACCCTTAGACCCAAGGAAATTAGTGATTTTATAAGTTCAGTTGGGAGTTGGTGTACAGAGTGGGAAGGAGGAGGAAGAGTTTGGGAACATGGAGAGCAGAGTAAGGACTTCATTGCAGGTGGTAAAGTATGGGGGAGAGGAGGATATGGTTCTAGTCTGAGCTGCTGTCAACCTGATCTTGACTCTGATACTTCTCTTATTACCTTCTAGTCTTCCTTGTCTCCCTCCTCAGTGTCCTTTGTCTTTGCCCATCCTTTGAAAATCTTCCATCCTTGGGTGTTGTTTTCCTGACATCCTTTTTACCCAACTCACTGTTCCTTCTGTCTTATTTCAAACTCTCTATCCATCTTGACATCTCATTTGTAACAAATCAAAGCCATTTGTGTTAATTTTCAGCTTCCTTTCCTTTTGTGTTCTACTATAATATGTGTTTTTGTCTCTGTTTTCATGTTACCAAACCAAAAGAGTAGAATAAATATTTGCTCAGGACTTCTTTCATCCCAGAATACTGTGTCTAAAAACCCAAGAATCCACTCCAATAGAAACCCATATGACAACTAGTAGGCCACTTGTGTACAAATCTATTTCTTAAGAAACATGTTAAGATTTATAATGTATGTCAATTTCTCATATTTCTAGAAGTCCATAAAACCAATAATGTGAAAGAAAGAAGCCAAGAAGAGGAAGATAAATATTCAAAACAAGCTTTATTCTTCAACAACAGAATATTGATTAAGGAGAGAAATAAGACCTTGGGAGAAACATTTAATATGGCCACAAACCCAGTACCCTCAAGAAAACGATCCCATAAATTTGACTCATCTAGAACAAGTGTTTCAGAATTAATTGTTAGTAATGGAAACCATGTAAGAAAAAAGTCTAATGATATGAATGGATGTGGATTCCTTGATACTATGCATGAGAAAACTCATATAGGGAACAAGCCCTGTGAAAATGATCACAAGAAGAAATCCCACAGACATAATGAGGACTTTAGTCAACATCAGAAGAATTCTGTTTTGGAGAACGTTCTTGAATATAATAATTGTGGGAAAGCCTTTCACAAAAAGACTGCCTTTGTTACACATAAGAGAGCTCACAAAGGAGAGAAACCCTCTGAAGGTAATGAATACAGACAAGCCTTCACCCCAAAATTAAAGCTCAATGCTTATCTGAGAACCCTTAAGGAAAAGAAACTACATGAATCCAGTAAAAATAGGAAACCCTTATGCATGAAGTCAACACGTGTACATCAGAGAGTTCACGTACGAGAGAAACACTATGATTGTAATAAACTGGGGAGATCCTTTGGCAAGAAGTCAAACCTTACTCAACAGCAGAGAGAGTACAGAGGAGGAACACCTGATGAGTGTAGTGAAAGTGAGGACACCTTGCAGAAGTCATACCACACTCAAAGTGAGAGAACTCACATCGGAGAGAAAATCTATGAATGTGATAAATATGGACAATCCTCCCATGAAAAGCCATGCTTTCCTCAACATCAGAGAACTCACACAGCAGAAAAACCGAGCAAGTGTCATGATCGTGAGAGAGTCATAACGGAGTCACACCTCACTCAAAATCAGAGAATTAACACAAGAGAGAGAAGCTTTAAAGATGGTAAGTGTGAGAAGTTAAAACTCGCTCGACACCAGAGAATGCACCCAGGGAAGAAAACTGCTGAGTGTCACAAAAGTGGGAGGGCTTTAAGTAAGAAGTCACACCTCACTCAAAATCAGAGAGCTCACCACAGAAAGAAAGCCTACGACTGTAATAAATGTGGGAAAAGCTTTCATAAGAAAACAGAGCTTACTCAACATCAGAGCACACACACGGGCAAAAAACCCTATGAGTGTAATGAATGTGGGAAGTCCTTCTTTGTGAAATCCAACCTCACCGAACATCAGAGAACTCACACAGGAGAAAAACCGTATCGATGTAATGAATGTGGGAAGTCCTTCTGCCAGAAGTCAGCCCTCACAGTGCATCAGAGAACTCACACGGGAGAGAAACCGTATCAATGTAATGAGTGTGGGAAAACCTTCTGTGTGAAATCCAACCTTACTCAACATCAAAGGACCCACACGGGAGAGAAACCGTACAAATGCAATGAATGCTGGAGATCTTTCTGTGTGAAATCCAACCTTGTTGTACATCAGAGAACTCATACCGGAGAGAAACCCTACAAATGTCCTGAATGTGGGAAAACCTTCTATGAAAAATCGGCCCTCACAAAACATCAGAGAATTCACACAGGGGAAAAACCCTATGAGTGTAATGAATGTAGGAAAACCTTCAGCCAGAGGTCAGCCCTCACCAAACATCAAAGAAAAACACACAAGAAGAAAACTCCCATCCATGTTGCCCACAAGCAGAAACCTGCATCCACAAATCAGGTTCGGTGAAGATCAGCCAAATCACAGGGCCAAAAAGCTAAGATGTCAACACACAAAGGAGTCTTCATCAATCAGTTATAGCTTATTGGAACTAGAGGATTAATACAGGAGTGAAACCTTATGAATGCTTGGAACATGTGAAAGCTTTCAGCAAATATTCAAAAATATGGAGGGGAAATTTATCACTTTAAAGAATATGGATAAAAATGTTCTTGTGAAAATGTTAAGTAGAAGTCATATTTTGGATGTGATGCCAAACTTATTAGAGAAAAGATAAACAGAAAATGTCCTGTTAATTGACTGTGAAATGTGTACCTTTTATAAAAGCAGGAATACCTTAAGTCATTGATACAATAGCATTAAATATATATGTGAAGACTTTCTGAGGTGTATTGAACTATATATTGGCATACAGTATGTGAGCATGCCATAGAACATGAGTTATGTGTATGTTGGATTTGTGATCAAATCCACCACTGTCTCTGAATGTCAACATATGGTGTACATAGACTAAGTACAGTCCCATAACCTGTGACCCAACAGTCCCACTTCTGGATACATACCCTAAAGCAATAGTTCTCAACTGGGCATCCTAAAGGGTGTTCAGAAATACCGGGATGGTTTGGTTTTCACTGGGACAGGGTGTTGTCTGCGGTTAGTGCGTGGGAAAGCCAGAGACACCAAATGTCCTGCAATGGGTCAGTAAAAGGACAAGAAGAGGCTCAACCACAATGCCAAGGGCTCCAGCACAGAAAAAACACGCCCTAGAGAAACTCTCGTGTGTGCGCGCACCCACAGACATATACCAGAATGTTCGAGACAACATGGCAATAAGTCTTGCAGTATGATTTACAAAAATGGGAAGTAAAAAATGTCCATTAACAATAGACTAGATTGGGGCTCCTGGGTGGCTCAGTGGGTTAAGGCCTCTGCCTTCGGCTCAGGTCAGGATCCCAGGGTCCTGAGATCAAGCCCCGAATTGGGCTCTCTGCTCAGCAGGGAGCCTGCTTCCTCCTCTCTCTCTCTCTCTCTCTCTCTCTGCCTGCATCTCTGCCTACTTGTGATCTCTGCCTGTCAGATAAATAAATAAAATCTTTTTAAAAAATAGACTAGATTAATAAATGTTGGTTATGGTCAGACCAGGGAAATAAGGTTGCAGCAATGAAAATGAATTAATTAGTTAAATACTTCAAAATTATTATACCTTAATGGTAAATGAAAAAATATATAGGCATCATGTAACTGCATTCCAAAAAGTTTAGAAAACAAAGAAATCAGCAGTACATTGTTTGAGGATTTTATATATATATATATATATATATATATAAATATATATATATATATATATAGGCTTCGAGGTGACGCTGCTGCGCCCAGACGGCAGCAGTGTGGAGCTCTGGACTGGGATTAAGAAGGGGCCCCCACGCAAACTGAAGTTCCCGGAGCCTCAAGAGGTGGTGAAGGAGCTGAAGAAGCACCTTTCGTAGGGTGTTTTGGATAGAAGTCCTCAACGCTGAGCTTCCTGTCTCTGCTGATGTTGGAGCACTTATGATGGAACATGGCCAAACTTTAGTCATGTACCTGAAATCGTGGTTTCTTCCCCTCCAGAAAGGATGGTTCACTTGTGAGGCAACCCGCTAGTAAGGCATTGAACAGTTCTTGGATTTGGTTCAATAAAAGTTGAAATAAAGTGTTTGAATAATAAAAAATATATATATACATATACATCTTTGTGTATAGACAGACATAGAAACATACATGTTAGTTGTCAAAGAACAAAGGAAAGCAAGTGGAAGATTAACTAAATCTAGGATAGCAGTTACATCTGTGGAGGAAAGAGGGACTTATATTTACAAAGAGAGAGAGAGAGATGCATGTTTCTCAAATGATTCATGAGTATACAGGTATTGCTTTTAATATTTTATATCATATATATGCCTAAATGGCTATTTCTGTTTATAGATTAATTTTCAAGAAACAGGCTTTAAGATAATTGCATTAGAATGTTAGCAAAAGTGATGTTTTGGCATAAAGATCATAGTTAAGTTTTTTGATTTGTCTACTTTTCTGGATCCAAAATTTCCATAATGATATTTTCAAGAGTCTACCCATCTCCTCTTTGCAACTCACCATCTTGATTTCCCTTATTGTATTTCTCCTTTTGCTCCCTTGTAAAACTAATCCTAACTTTTTAAAAACAGTAAAGTGAGCTTTGACCAAGATAGAAAAAGTAAAGCTAGTGAAAAAGAAACGAAATCGAAGTGCTTTCAATAGTAAATATAAATAAAAATGAAAAAGTAATAAACGTTCTCACAAACATAAACAAGTTGAATTCACACATCAAAAACAGTGATGGTTCAATGGTTTAAAAACCATCTATGTGTGGTTTAAGATATATATATACATATATATGTATATGTATGTATATATGACAAAGGAAGCTTGAAATTTAAAGGATTGGAGGTACACCTGGGTGGCTCAGTCGGTTAAACATCCAACTTTTGATTTGGGCTCAGGTCATGATCTCAGGGTTGGGGGAATTGAGTCCTGCGTCAGGCTCCATACTGGGCATAGAGCCTGCTTAAGATTCTCCCTCCCTCTCTCTCTAAAAAAAAAAGAAAAAAAATTTAAGAGACTGGGCAAAAGATGATACATGGATGAATGGATAGACAGATGAAAGATAGATAGATATTAGATATTTATAAATATAGATTATATATATATATATATATATATCTTTTCTATTCTTTTTACATTCCTCCATTAAAGCATAAGTACCCACTGTTAAGTCCTGTGATGATATCATTTAACCCAACAGTGCTCTTAAACATGAGGTTCTTCAGCCTCTCGTCAAAATTGATCTCATAGGGAAATAGCCACTGATACGAATATATGTTCAGGTTATGCTCCTTTTCTGTCTTAAAATAATGTTTTTAACGCTTCCTGATTTGAGGCTCCACAGGAAGCTCTGGAAAGAGCAGAGGAGGGAATGGGCTTCCAAACACCCGTGTCTTTCTGATTGAGGGTCCTCCCTTGGTTTTCATTTCTAGTAAGAAACTTTTTAAGATGCTCATTTTGACTTTATTTGGAATGATGAACAGGGCACTGAGAGACTTCTAATCTTGACATTGCCTCCAGCCCAATTTTATTAATCTTTAAAATGAAGAGCAGATTTAGACAATTACTGTTGGCTTAGTCCATTTGGGCTGCTATGATAATACCATACATTGCAGGTCTAAGCACCAACAAAAATTTATTTCTCACAGTGCTGGTGGCTGGGAAGTCCGAGATCATGGCAGTATCTGGTGAGGGCTCACTTCCTGGTGCACCGTGTCTTTGTGGGGTGGGAGGGATGGACCAGCTCTGTGGGGTGTCTTTTAGAGGCACTAACTCCATTAATGAGAGCTCTACCCTTGTGACCCAATCACCTCTCAAAGGCTCCGCCGCCTAATACCACCACATCTGGGGGGCTAGAATTTCAAGATGTGAATCTTGGAGGGATACAAACAGTCCATAACAGCTATCATGTTTTTCCAGTATGATCATTCGGAACTTTGGATGTCAATTTACAGAGCAATCAGCACATACTTAGAGGCCAACGGCAATGACCTGGAGAGAAAGTGGAGAATGAAGACAACATGGAGCTTGAAGATTCTTAAAAAAAGACCTCAGCTGAGCCTGAGGTCACTCTCCTACCTAGCTTGTGGACACCCAGGAATAGTCCTTCTCTGGTGGAGTCTGGTTCCTGCCAGTCCCCATGGCTCAGGACACATCTCCGGAAGTTGCCTCAAGCCTTCCATCGTCACCCAGTTCTGACAGTCCCTTCTGAGGTACAGCTGCAAATTTTGAATACTTTGAACAGGAGGATTCCTTCTCACCCAGCTCCTTGTCTGGAGCCCTCCTACCTCTTCCCAGAGCTTTCACTGTGAGTCGCCTTGTTGGATTTTTATTCCTGGGGTCTCCTCCTAACACACAAAAGCTAGTGTATTTATGTGGAGTCAGTATCTGGGCCCTAAGCACAGTCATTTTAGGTGGGAGACTCCACCCCAGTAACCAATATCTGTTTCTAATGGCACCGACTGGCCCCTAGAATCCCAAACCTGGCTTCTAGCAAACTCAAACCAGGTCCACTAAGAAAAATAGCAGGCTGGAGAGTCCATGAGCCATCTTGAAGCTACAGAAATTCAACTTGGCCTCAGACTCCAAAGAAACACCAAGAAATCAAAGGATTAGAAGGCAGGAGTAAATTTTAATTCATCATTTGTCTCCTGCAGTCACTTGAGGGCATTTTATTTGACTGAGTGCTCTGAGAATTCAAAGATGGTTGAAGTCCAAGCGTGGGTTTTAAGTGATGTGGTATGGGGCTCCTGGGTGGCTCAGTCATCAGAGGGACATGAGACTTGATGTTGGGCTCATGAGTTAGAGCCCACATTGGGTGTAGAGATTACTTAAATAAATAAAGCTTTTTTAAAAATTTAGAAAACATAATCTAAGCTCATGACTCAAGAATCTAGAAAAAGAACAAAATAAATCCAAAGCAAGCAGAAGGAAAGAAATAATATAGATAAAAGGGGATACCAATGGCATGAAAAACAGAAAACAACAGGAAAAAATCAATAAAGATAAGAGTTGGTTCTTTAAAAACATCAATAAAATTGACAAGCTTCTAGAAAAATTGGTATAGAAAAAGAAGACACATATTACCAATATCAGTAATGAAATCCAGTATCATGTCAGACAACATAGACATCAAAATGATTAGCAGGGAAAACTATGAACAGCTTTATACCCATAAATTTGACAATTTAGATTAAATAAACCAATTCTAAAATAAATAAATAAATAAATAAATAAATAAACCAATTCTGAGTGATGCCTGGATGGCTCAGTTAGAAATCCAACTCTTGATCTTGATTTCAGGGTTGTGACTCAAGCCTTGCATTGGGCTCCAAAAATAAAATAAAAACCAATTCTGAAAAAAAAGGCAATAAAAGGAAATTTAAAAACACACATCAGAAAAGAAGAAATAGAATTGTCCTTATTTGCAGATGACATGATTGTCTAGTGAATCTTCAAGAAAAGTAAAGGAAAGAAACCTTCCTAGATACAGTAAGTGAGTTCAACAAGCTCATAAGAAACAAGGTAAACATACAAAATTCAACGGTATTTCAATATGCTAACAATGAACACGGGCACCAAAATTTCAAATACAATACCATTTTCAATTGCTCCCCAAAAAACCCATGGTTAGATGTAAATCTAACAAAGCACGTGCAGAATTTGCAAGCTGAAAATTACCTAATGCTAATCAAAGATGATCCAGGGGCTCCTGGGTGACTCAGTCCCTTAAGCGTCTGCCTTGGGCTCCGGTCACGATCCCAGCACCCTGGGGTGGACTCACATCGGGCTCACTGCTCAGTGGGGGGTTTGCTTCTCCCTCTTCCTCTGCCCCTCCCCATGTTTGTGCTCTCTCTCTCTCTCTCTCTCTCTCTCAGTCAAATAAATAAATAAATGTCTTTTAAAAAAAAAAGATCTAAAGAAATGCATAAATATGCCTTGTTCATGGGTTGGAAAACTCAGCACAGGAAAGATGTCAATTCTCCCCATTCTGATACATAGGTTTAATGCCGTTTCTATCAAGACCCCAGCAGGAGTTTTGTCCTCTCTTGTTGGTAGATACAGGCAAGATCATTCAGAAGATGATAGGGAAGAAAAAGGAACTAGAATTGCTAAAACAATTTCGGAAGAGAACAAAATGGGGCTCAGTCTACTGGAAGTTTATGATAAAGCTACAATAATTGAGACGGTGTGGCTTTGGTGAATGGATGGACACACAGATCAATGGAACAATGCATGAGAATGGAGAACCCAGAGATAGACTCATACAGATATGACCAACTGACTTTTCTTAAAAACGTGCAAAAGCAATGGAGGAAGAGTAGACTTTTGGACAAATGGTGCTGCAGCAATTAGCCATGTGTATACAGAGAGAGGAAACTTGACCTCCAAAGGAAGAGAGTATGGGCTCTGGATTCAGACAAACCTGACTTTTATATATATATTTTTTTAAGATTTTATTTATTTATTTGATAGTGAGAGAGATCACAAACAGGCAGAGAGGGAGGCAGAGGGAGGGGGAAGCAGGGTCCCCGCTGAGCAGCGAGCCCAATGCTGGGCTCGATTCCAGGACTCCCAGATCAGGACCTGAGCCGAAGGCAGAGGCCCAACCCACTGAGCCACCCAGGCTCCCCAAACCTGACTTTTAATTCCAGGTTTGTCTCCTTACTACTCTGTGATTCTGACTCTGTCATTAAACCTTAGTAAACCTTGGGGCGCCCGGAGGACTTAATCATTAAGCATCTGCCTTTGGCTCAGGTTATGATCCCAGGGTCCTGGGATCGAGCCCCATATTGGGCTCCCGGCTTCTCCCTTTCCAGATTCCCCCGTGCTTGTGTTCCCTCCCTCATTATTTCTCTCTGTCATAAATAAATAAAACCTTAAAAAAAATAAAAAAATAAAAACCTTAACGAAATCTCAACCCCCAACCTGGAGCTCAACAACGACACCTTACGGATATTGGAAAAATAGCAAGCGAGTGAATGGGCTATGCTAATTTACCAGGCGATGTTCCCGAAATGGCCAGCAGAGGGCTCTAATCTCCCATGAAAGACGGCCACCTCTCCGAAGGCTTGTCTGCCTTGTGAATTCTGCCTAGGCATTTCGGGCACCCCCATTTGGGTAAGTCCACATTAATGCACAGTGTTGCGTGTGTGTCCCTATGTCTCTGTCAAAGAATCAAATCGATCGTTTTAATTGTAATCCCTCTTTTTCCTTGCCCACTTTATTTTCATACTGGATCAGGCATGCATTCTCAACGGGCGCAATACAGCTCCCAATGGGGTGAAAAGTGATTCTTGGGTCCCACCCCAAATCCTAGATTTTGCAATGGTTTGTAGCTTTGAAAGGACCATAGGATAGATATAAACTATCTATGCTTTTAAAATTTCATGAGGAGGGAGACAATTAGGGAAGAAAATATCTAAAAAGGCTTTTCGGGGGTGGAGGACTGGAACCTAAAAGAGTAAAGGCTGTGAAACACTGCAGGAAGGGGAGATGCATCAAGGGAACACCCCAGCATTGCCCCACATCTGCAGGTAGGACAGTCCTTTCTCCTGGAACCTGGGGTATGTCAGGTACCGTCCAACCTCAACGGTTCCTCACTGAAGATCTTGTTACTGCTTGGAATGCACGCCCCCCGGAGAAAGTGAAATTCCAGTGTTCCATTAGAACCCTTCCCAAAAGTTTCCCCATGCACCATCCTTTTCCCCCGCTTTTCTGTCTTGCCAGCCCATCCCCTAAGCAACCACTGATGTGTTTTGTGTCATGGTGGACAAGTTTGCGATCTTCAGAGCGTTCTATAAATGGAGTCCAATGGAACCTACGCTTTCTTTGTTGCTTGTTTCTCTCAGCCTAAATATTTTGAGATGCATCCATGTTGTTGGACACATGTTGGGTCTCTTCGCGGTCCATTCCTTTTTATTACTGAGTACTGTTCGGTTGTACCAAAATTTGTTCATTCGTTCACTTGTTCATGGATATTTGGTCTGTGTCCAGTCTGATGCCCCCATGAATACAGCTGCTAGATGTGTTCATGTGCGTCTTTGTATGCACCTGGGTTTTCATTGCTCTTGAGTGAAACACCTAGGAGACATATTACTGGCTTGTATGACGCTTGCATCTCTAACTTGACAACAAAGGGGAGATTAAGATCCCTTTCCCACTCCTCGTGCATAATTCAAAAGGATCTTTCCTGGGAAGCTTTCTCCAGTGATGCCAGAGAGCCACACCCTCCCTTTGAAGAGCTGGGATTTGACAACAACTTTCACTATGCCAAGACGGTTTTCTGGAACCTCTCTCCAGAGGAGAGAAAACCCACCTACACACATGCAATCTCTGGTGTTGCAGAGTACATCTGCTACGGTACAGAAATGTGGAAAATACAGACAAACACAAGATTAAAATGGCCCACGCTACCACCACTGAGAGGTAAGAATGGCCAGCAGTCCACTGTGTTTCCTTCTAGTCTTTTCCTAAACGTCTTATACATAGGAATATGTGACCCTGTACCTCTTCTACACGAAGATATGTAATTTTTCCTAATTTAACTTCCCTGAGCAGGTGGTTTATCACCCCTTTCACAAGACCCAATCCCTTACTCAGCTTCCAGACCTGAGCCAGTGCTGGGATTCCATACACATCATTGAAGGAGCGGCAGGATCCCTAGAAGGACCCCATAAGACCATGACAGATAACAATATGCTGGGAAAGGGGGAGATGCCAGTATTTTTTAAAAAAAACACGGGCACAGGGCCTGAGTTGGCATTTATACCCACAGACCCATTTGAAATAGTGTAGAAATGGATATACTTTATTCTTTCCATTTTAATTCGGCCTTACTATTCATTTTACTCTATTATTTCCTTTTTCTTGTTTTCGTTGGCTTGATAACATGGCCATTATCTTTTTTTCTTTTAGATTTTAGTGTTCTTCTGTATTTTTCCATTCCAACAACAGTTACCTTTCCCTTTTTTTTTTTTTTTACAATTTTATTCTTTTATTTGAGAAAGAAAGTGAGTGAGTGAGAGAAAGCATGAGCCAGGGGAGGGGCAGAGGGCAGAGGGAGAAGTAGTCGGGAGTCCAGTGAGGGGCTCGAGCCCAGGACCCAGGATCATGACCTGAGCTGACGGTAGACACTTAACCGGCTGAGCCACCCAGACACCCCTATCTTTCCCTTTTAACATTTAGAATAAAATACATCATCACAATCATGTAATCTATTATATGAAAAAAATACCATCTATTTCCCATTTATAATACTTTTACATCTTTGTGCTCCCCATCCCCAAAGAGACGTGAAGGCTCTTATCTCCTTCTCCATCTGCCCCTCCCCCAAACACCAGGTGGAGGTCCTCCAGTATTATTGGTCTTCCATAGGATTCCTTTGCTCTCAAACCTCTGTAGATTATGCTTACGCCATCATTTGCTTCCAGTGTAACAGATAAGAAGTCCAGTGTCTGGGGCACATTGGTGGCTCAGTCATTAAGCATCTGCCTTGGACTCAGGTCATGATCCCAGGGCTCTGGGATCGAGCCCCACATCAGGCTCTCTGCTGGGGTGGGAAGCCTGCTTCTCCCTCTCCCACTCCCTCTCTTGTTGTGTCTTTCTTTGCCAAATAAATAAATAAATCATACAATAACATTTTAAAAACGAAATAAGAAGTCCAATGCCTGCCTCACTGGTTTTCTTTGTAAGTTACTTATTTTCCCTCCCTGGAAACTGGAAAGCTTTTTTTTTTTTTTTTAAGATTTTATTTAGGAGCATAATTAAAAAAGGATTTGACAAAGAGAGACACAGTGAGGGCGGGAACACAAGCAGGGGGAGTGGAAGAGGGAGAAGCAGGCTTCCTGCTGAGCACGGAGGCTAATTCAGGGCTCAAACCCAGGACCCTGGGATCATGACCTGAGCCAAAGGCAGACATTTAACCGACTCATTCACCCAGGTGCCTGGGGAAGCTTCACATTTATCCTTAGAGCTCACTCAGGACATTTCAGGACATATGTCATTTCAGGACATACCTAAAGGTATTATTTTTTCTAAGTTCTGTGTGGAATTCAGTGAACCCTTCAAATCTTCAGATCAAGTATCTATTGGGAAAATTTCCCCCTTCATTCCATTTCATTTTTGCCGGTCTTCCATTTCCTCCATTTAATGAGTCTCCAGTATTCCAATAATAATAATTCCAATATTGAATAATCCCAGTATCCTGACATCTGGTTGCCTGCATCACTCCCTCCAACCTCTCTTTTTCACCTTATCATTTCCATCCCTTTGCATTTCTGATGTGTGTTTTGTTTCACGTCTCCCCAGGGAATCCCACATCAGGTGCCAGCAGCGACCATTCCTCCTCCGATCCTCTGCTCCTCTCTTGGGATGTTTAGTCTGAACAGATTTTCATACCACCCAGCACACTTGTGTGTGTATGTGTGTGAGTGAATGTGAAGGTGAATGTACTGCCCTGTGCTTGGCAGCTCGTGGGTGGTGCTGTCCTCATTGGTTCCTATCCAGGGCACCCCCTCTCTCCTCCGGTAGGTTTGTGCCCGCCGGTCTCCATGATGCACCTGTTCTTAATCTCGCTCGCTTCCTGTGTGCATGTCAGTATTTCCCCTCGCTGGCTCATCAGGGCCTGTGCTCTGCTGCTGGCGATCTTCCGCAGGGTCAGTCCCTTAAGTAATGGATGGCCCACCAGGCTTGGCCCTTCTGGATCAGTGGCACTTTCGCTGGCAAGTCGTGGTTCCCAGAAGGACTCCAGCCTCCTCCGCTGACATTTTCCTGAAGAAGGAAGAGGCACCTTGTTTTCTTCTTTATAGCATTTTTTGTTTGTTTGTTTGTTTCTTTCTTTCTTTTTTTCTTTTTTAAGTAGGCTCCATGCCCAAGATGGGGCTTGAACTCACGGCCCTGAGATCAAGCGCTGCATGCTCTAACCACTGAGCAAGCCAGGCGCCCCTGTACCACAGCACTTTAAGTGCGTCAGAGCAATGAGCCCAAAGCAGCCTTAGGTGGGCAAGTACAACCTCGATGTCAGGATATCCTAGGATTTCTACAGGTCGGTGTTCCCAGATCTCACCCCTTGGCTTCTGACCGTGACTCCTGGGCTCTGTGCTTCTGGTCCCCAGGCTCTCACTGGACTCAGAAGTGGAAAGTTTCTCTGCCACCTCTCTTCTTCTGGACTCTGGAGAAGCAAAGCCTTATAGCCACCCTAAACCTCAGAGGCCTCTTGCCTCAAAGAATATTCTGTAGCTAGTTTAAAGCTGCAGGAGAATGATGGCAAGGCTATATTTAAGAACCATGTTCCTGGGGGCGCCTGAGTGGCTCAGTGGGTCAAAGCCTCTGCTCAGGTCATGATCCCAGGGTGCTGGGATCGAGCCCCACATTGGGCTCTGGGCTCAGCGGGGAGCCTGCTTCCCTTCCTCTCTCTCTGCCTGCCTCTGCCTACTTGTGATCTCTCTCTGACAAATAAATAAAATCTTTAAAAAAAAAAAATCATGTTCCTGGAATTTCCAGGAAAAAAATTCACGCTATTCCAAAATACCATAGGCCGTTTTCACAGACCACTGTGCAATAAAACCAGAAATCATCAACTAGAAGACCCAACTCAGAAACCAAAAACTTCACCAAAACCATTCCAGACATAAATACTAGCACTCATGCTTCCAACTATCTATCACGTAAAAGAGAAAATCAAGGAAGGAATTATAAATTATTTCTAATGAATAACAATGAGAACAAAAAATGCAAAAATCTATGAGATGTGACCAAAGGAGAATTTGAAGGAACACAGAGATTTATATGACTGCTTTAGAAAAGCAAGCAAAAGATTAAAAGTAATGAAGAGGCCCCAGGTAAAGATAGTACATTGAACATTCAAGACTAATTTTTGCTTCCACTGAGATGCCTATTAAAAACAAAGAGATTTTATTTTCACCTGTATTTTGTAAAAGTTCTAATTCCCAAAAGGCACAAGAACACTACAATTAACACGGCTCTAGGAACCATCTAGATGCACCAACTGCTAAGATTTTGCCACATTAGCTTTATCTCTATCTTTTCGTACATAGAAACACATTTTTGTTCCTGAATCATCGACTACAGTTACCAATATTATGACACTTCACTCTCTTTTTAAAAAATATTTATTTATTTATTTGACAGAGAGAGAAGGAACACAAGAAGGGGTAGTGGGAGAGGGAGAAGCAGGCTCTCCGCTGAGCAGAAAGCCAGATGCGGGGCTTGATCCTGGGACCCTGGGATCGTGACCCGAGCTGAAGGTAGATGTTTAACAACTGAGCCAGCCAGGCACCCCCACTGTGGTTTTTTTTTTTTTTTTTAAGAATTATTTATTTATTTGAGAAAGTTAGAGGGAGACGGGAGGGCAGAGGGAGAGAAAGTCTCAGGCAGACTCCATGCCCAGCACAGAGCCTGACAGACCTGAGCCAAAACCAAGAGTCAGACACTTAACTGACTGAGCCACCTTGGTGCCACTATGACCCTCCACTCTTTTTTTTTTTTTTTAAGTTTAAAAAGTGTTTTCTTTTATAAGTTTTTTTCCTAATTTTTAATTTATTTGACAGAGAGAGATCACAAGTAGGCAGAGAGGCAGGCAGAGAGAGAGAGGAGGAAGCGGGCTCCCTGCCGAGCAGAGAGCCCGATGCAGGGCTCCATCCCAGGACCCTGAGATCATGGCCTGAACCGAAGGCAGAGGCTTAACCCACTGAGCCAGCCAGGCGCCCCAGTGACGCTCCACTCTTAAGCACACATCTCTTAAGAATAAGGATGATCTCCTATTGCCATAGCTGGCTTTCTCAGAAGGAAGACTCCGAAGCTGAGATTTGCACGAGAGGCGCCCTTGGGATCACATCTGTGAAAGGGAGAAAGATCTGGGCTGTCACATAGATTCAGTAAAAGTAGGTGCAAGTCCCTTCATAGATGAGCTATGAAGCTAGGCTGGCCCTTCACAGTTGTCCCAAGCTTGTATGAGGAGAGCTGGGACTCCCCTGTCAACCAGTCACTGAACATGGGCTTCCCTAGGGAAAGGGCATGACCTTGGATGGACCTTGGATGAAGCAGCTTTCTTTGGCCCAGGCACTCCCAGAAGAGTGCTCACAATGGGGGACTCTTTGCTGGCCGTATTTCCAGCCTCGATGGGAATTGGTCCTTTCCTCCTAAAGGGGGTCGGGGCCATGCATCCAGTGTCCGCTACTGTCCACCCCTGCCACTCTGCACCACTTCCTCATTTCCAGTTCCAGGACTCCCACTGGCATCCTTCCTGGAGGGAAAATTTATAAGAGCAACGTTAAAGGGACAAACCACAACCCCTGCAACATAGCTGGTCTCAGGGTCATACTGATACTCTGCTCGGTCAAGGGGTTCAGGATCCAAAAACTGGCTTTGATCTAGAAACAGGCAAAAAGGCAAGGGCAGCAATATTCAGACCAGACAACTGGATTTTAAGATTAAAATCCCCGATTGGATCATGAAGGAGACGATTGCTACGCAATTTATGAACAGGATGTAATGGGCATAAAACTTTCCACACCCAACAGCAGAGCAGATAAACGTAGAAAGCAAAAATGGTCAGAAATGCAAAGACAATCTCATGAAAATACAGTTTCAGTAGGACGCTTCAATCTATCTCTTTCAAAATTGGTAACTCTGATAGCGAAAAATAGATACTTAGAAGAATTAGTAACATAGTCCACAAACTCAAATATTTCTTCATATGCAGAATATATATTTTTGTGCATCCATGAGCATTTACCAAAATCTATCATCTACTTGATCATAGAAAAATCTTGAAAAATTCAAGAAATTATCTATCTCCTAGCTCATCATTCAATGAAGAAAAAAGAAAAAGAAAGAATTTAAACGGTTACCAAAATATACTTACTAGTTGGAAACCAACTGTAGGAAATACAATGTTTAAAAATACTTGGATCAAAGAAAAACAAAAGCAAAATTACAAATTATCTAGAAAACCGAGAAAAGGAGACTTCGCTGGAAAACTTATGGGGCCAAAAAAAGCTGTACTCAAAGGAAATTTTGTAGCCTTAAGTAACTCCATTAATGAGTGAGGAAAACTTGCTACTTGTATATGACTCCCTTGAAGCATTTCTTCAAATCCAGAGCCACATCTTACACCTCCCTCGTCTTCCCTGCCTCAGTCTCCCCTCCCTCTGTCCTCAGGCATTGTCTTGCTTCAGTGAGCATGATCTGTTGGTCTTACTACACACAACAATTCCTCCCCAACTTCAATGAGCAAATACATCAGCCAGGGCTCTTGTTAAACTGCTGGTTCTGTTTTAGTAGTTCTGGGGTGGGGCCTGAGATTCTGCATTTCTAACAGGCTCCCAGGTGACGCTGCTAATCCACTCATTCCCCACACGTATACCTTTTTTTTAAGATGTTATTTATTTATTTATTTATTTATTTATTTATTTATCTATCTATTTATTTAAGACAGAGAGAGAGAGTGAGAGAGCATGAGCTGGGGAAGAGGCAGATGGAGAGGGAGAGCCAGATTCCCTGCTGAGCAAGGAGCCCAACTCAGGGCTTGCTCCCAGGACCCTAGTTACAAAACTCTTAGTAATGCTGAGGCTCCCCCTGGATCTCCTCCTCCCTGACTCACTTTCTCTCCCCCCCACCCCGCCCCAGCCTGGTTTCTCTGAGGTTGAACTCCTTCATGCAGTCTTAGCCTGTAGACTATACCCACATGCACTGTTTTCTGGGAAGTCCAGGCTAAGCCCATGCTGTTCTTGAGAAATAGAAAAAGAATGAGAAAATAAACTGAAAAAAAAATTAAGGAGAATTCATTAAGATAGAAGATGATATTTTAGGAAGAGTAGGGGAAAATATCCAAAATCCCTTTCTTTGAGGAAAACCGTCCCCAGATATCGGTCAGGGTTCTTTGGGGTCAGCAATGTACGCCAATGCTGATAACAAGGCAGCAAGCAAGTTTATTGATGAGAGATTGAGTAGCTCACCCTATTGCTATGAGGGCTGAAAAGCCGGACTCAAGGTGAAATAATGCCCACAACTGTGCCATCTACTGATGAACTACCACTCCTGCCATCACCCTTCCCCCCATGCTATATGACTTTGACCTTGGAATCATTGCCAGCATGGCCACCTGCAAAGCTCACTGCCTGTCCCACCAGGACCAGAAAGGGCAACCCCATGCAGAACTTGATTCCCCATGGAACCAGCCCACTTTCCATTCATCCCACAAAGGTCCAGTGTCCACGCCCTAACAATTAAGGAACCTTGGGAACTTGAGTTCTTTTTTTTTTTTTTTTAACATTTTATTTATTTATTTGACAGAGAGAGAAAAATCGCAAGTAGGCAGAGAGGCAGGCAGAGAGAGAGGAGGAAGCAGGCTCTCTGCTGAGCAGAAAGCCTGATGTGGGGCTTGATCCCAAGACCCTGAGATCATGACCTGAGCTGAAGGCAGAGGCTTAACCCACTGAGCCACCCAGGTGCCCTGGGAACTTGAGTTCTGATCCAAGCCTGGAGAGACAGGACTCACTACTGTGAATTTCTCCAAATCAAAGAGCGGTGTTCCAAAGAGGATGGGAAGCGGCGAATATAAGACAGATGTCTACTGAAAGCAATAAGACAGCTACACCCCTCGTGAGGCAGATCAAAATAAGAGAAAAAGAAGCAACATGTTTAAAAAAATAATCCTGGCAAGCTCATTACCTAGAGTATCGCTGTCCCATAGAAATATAATGGAAGCTGCATATGTCATTAAAATTTTTCTAGCAGCCACATTAAAAAGAACAAAAAAGAACTAGAACGACGTGAAGTTAATTTTAATATTTAATCCAACATATCCAAAATAGTATGACTTCAACATATACAAATATAACCAGTCAATAAAAATAATTTTACTTTTTAGACATTTTGGGTTTTTTTCATCATAAATCTTGGAAATTGGTGTATATTTTATTTTATTTTTTAAAAAATATTGTATTTATCTATTTTAAGAGATAGAGAACACGAGCAAGGGAGAGGAGCAGAGGGAGAGGGACAAGCAGACTCCATGCTGAGCACAGAGCCTGATGCTGGTCGTGTTCCATGAACCTGAGATCATGACCTGAGCTGAAATCGAGAGGCAAATACAGCAGATTGAGTCTTCCAGGCGCCCCAGAAATTGGCATCTGTTTTAAACTTACAGTTCATTTCAGTTGGACCAGTCAACATTTCAAGTGCCCCAAATCCACATGTGGTTCATGGCTACTATGTCAGATAGCCTAGAGATAGTAGAAATAAATTTAGAACCTTATTGCCCACATCATTCGGACAAAAACAAATTCCAAGTGATTTAAGGATTTGAATCTAAAAAAAATAAAGTGATTCGAATCTTAGAAGAAAACAGGTAACGCTATACTTACCTAACACTTGCAACCTCTTTCTATCCACCTGCAATGCAGACGGCAGATAAAGGGTTAATACCTAGGTACACAAAGAGCTTTGTATCAGAGCTTAGTATCAGAATAAAAATGATCATAAGCACTCATAGAACAAACTCAAATGGTGAAAAAACCTAAAAAGATACCCAGCTTCCCTGGGAGTCAGAAAAATACACATTAAATAATAAGACTTTGCTGTGGGGCGTCTGGGTGGCTCAGTTGGTTAAGCAGTTATGCCTCTGCCTTCAGCTCAGGTCATGATCCCAGGGTCCTGGGATCAAGCTCCGCATGGGGCTCTCTGCTCAGCGGGGAGCCTGCTTCTCCCTCTCCCTCTCCTTCTCCTACTCCCCCTGCTTGTGTTCCCTCTCTCACTGTGTCTCTTTCTGCCAAATAAATAAATAAAATCTCAAAGAAAATGTAAGACATGGCTTTACTCACATCAGACTAGCAAATCGGAAGCTTGTGAACACCTACCACAGGCTGGGAAAGGACTCTAGTCACCACGTCACAGATTGCTGGAGAGCCATCTAGCGACATCTATAAAAAAAAAAAAAAAAAAACAAAACAAAAAAAAAAAAAAAACAAAACACACACAATAACAATAACAACAAAAAAAACCCCATATATTCTTTGACCAGCAATCCCATGTCTGGGAATCCACAACCATAGAAATAAAAACCACAGAATGTACATAGATGTGGATGTTCTCATCAACAGGGATCATGAGTATGGGCAGAGGAAGGGCTGAGTGTGACACGTTTGTATCATGACATGTCATGCAGTCACTAAAAAAGAAACTTCTCATCTCAAGGGGACTTCTGTCCTCCCTCTCTGCAAGACGCAGAGAAATGTATAAAATGTATAAAATGTATAAAAATGTACAGTTCCATTCCTGTAAGAGACGGGGAGCGAAATCTACACAGGTGTATCTATTTTCAGCCGATTGTATGAGCTCGAAGAGAGAGCTAGATGAGATAATCGCTCTGCTATCAAGGTTATCTGAGAAGGAGGAGAAGCAGGTGGCCCAGAGAGGAACATGGGAAGGGAGGAAAGAAAAACAGGAGAATAGGGACGCCTGGGTGGCTCAGTGGGTTAAAGCCTCTGCCTTCGGCTTGGGTCATGATCTCAGGGTCCTGGGATCGAGCCCCGCATCGGGCTCTCTGCTCAGTGGGGAGCCTGCTTCCCTCTCTGTCTCTCTGCCTGCCTCTCTGCTTACTTGTGATCTCTGTCAAATAAATAAATAAAATCTTAAAAAAAATAGGAGAAGAGAGAAAAAGGGGGAGAGGGCTGAAAGAAAACCTATTTCGAACATGAACGATTTCTGTAAAGTTATCATGTGTGTCTGAAAAGAGCAAACATTTATCTGCACATAAATCTAGTCGATAAAGCTTGTGAACTGTGGTATTTCAAATCTTTCCTGTGCTTTACCAGATGTTTCAACTACTTGCTCTGTGGATTTCTAAAGGTGTATTGAAGTTTCCCACCGAGATTTTTCTCCTTGCAATGCTATCAGTTTTAGTGTTATACGTCTCAATCCTATGGTACTAGGCACATACAAGCACAAAAGCTAAATTTATTAGTAGATTGAATATTGATCAATATGTAGTATTGATCAATATTAACAATATTTGTCAATATATCTTTTCAAATAACACTGATCGTTTTTGTGTGAAATCCATTTTGCCTAATGCCATGATTGCTTGCATGGTTTGCCTTCTTCCCGCTGGCTTGCCAGGTGCACTTTTTCCCTCACAGCATTTCCAGTCTTTCTGGGTTACTCTGCTTTTGCTCTCTCTAATAAAAAAGCATACAGTTTTACTTTTTTTTTTTAATTCAATTCAAGAATCTTTGTCTTTTCACAGTGAATTTAGTATAGTCACACTTAGGAAGGTCATTGATGCATTGGTACATTTCTGCCACTTTACCTTGTGTTTCCTATTGTATATGCTGTGTTCATGTTTCTTTTTCATCTCTACTTTTCAGGTAGTTGGAGAGCATTTCATTTGCTCGCAGTTACTTTTTCTTCTAATGACTTAGAAAGTATATATTCTGTTCCTATTGTCTTTATTTTTTGAAACACAGTTAAGCATATTAACTAATATCTATGTCTTCCTACCAAATAAAACGATGATCTTAGCATGCTTTAACTTTTCTCTCCTACCTCTTTTCCAGTCTTCGTACCTCCCCATCCCATGTTGTCATCTCAGATTATTATAAGTAAAGATTTTTTTTAGACTTCTATTTTGCTGATTTCCTTGCTCACCTAGGTGTCTTATATCCCATGTTTTCTTCTTGGATCCATTTTCTTTTCATTGGAATATAACTCCCTACACCAGTGGTTTCTTTCTTTCTTTTTTTTTTTTTTTAAGATTTTTATTTATTTACTTGACAGACAGAGATCACAAGTAGGCAGAGAGGCAGGCAGAGAGAGAGGAACGGAAGCAGGCTCCCCGCTGAGCAGAGAACCTGATGCGGGACTCGATCCCAGGACCCTGGGATCATGACCTGAGCTGAAGGCAGAGGCTTTATCCCACTGAGCCACCCAGGTGCCCCCACCAGTGGTTTCTTAACCAGAGGCTATATCGTAGCCCTTCCAATGTGAAGTGTGTTGTATCGTCACAGTGACTAAGGAGGAACTCCACTCGCATTTGGTGGAGGGTGGTCAGGGACACTAAGCAACCTGCCAGTGTGGGGTCTCAGTCTTACACGATAAAGAATCCTTCCACCCAAGGTGCCAACCATACCCTGAGGAGGAATACTATGCTACATGAACTGTGTGTCATAAACTGTTTTAGTCCATTTCTCTCTTTATGTCTTTATGATGCCCCTACATTTTCTTGACAAATTAGTTGAGTAAAGACTCCTAAACTTGCAAGTGTTCCACCAGAGAACTTTGAAGCTACCACTCTGCTCTTTTCTTACTTACAAAGTTGCAAATGAGAAGATGGATGTCAATCTTAGTCTCATTTTGTCCTTGGGTAATTTTTTTTTTCCATTCTGGAAACATTCAGGATTTCCTTTTCATTCTTAGTGTCCTGAGATTTCAGGATTTCAGACGTATGTAGATGAAAGTCTTTCTGCATGCTTCCCATAAATATTCACTAGATCCTCTCACTAGAAGAGTTCATATATTTCTTAAGTTGTTGTTTTGTTTTTTTGTTTTTTTAAGATTTATTTGATACAGAGAGAGAGAGAGAGAGGGATGATCAGGATCCCCGCTGAGCAGGGAGCCCCATGGGCTCAATCCAGGCCCTGGGATCATGACCTGAGCCAAAAGCTTAAGGGCTTAGCCACCCAGGAATCCCTTATTTTCTTCTTCTTTTTTTTTTTTTCCCTTATTTTCTTCTTTATTCTGTAACTCACATGAAGCAGACAATGGAACTTTTGCAACTACCCTACATGTCTCCACGCTTTGTATCTACTTTCCATCTGTTTATTCTTTGGCACGGCATTCTAGGAGAATTTCCTAAGTTCATCTTCTGGTTCATTACTTCACTCTTTAATCCATTTTGCTATTCAACCCATCTATTGAGATTTTTATCTTTAAAAGAATTACTATTTTTATTATAAGAAGAATCAAACTTTTTGATTTAAAAAGCTGTTGTGTGTTTTTTGAATGCTTTTTTTTTTTTTTTAAATAAACTCAACCCACAACGTGGGCCTTGGATTCATGATCCCACATCAAGCGTCTCACACTCTACTGACTGAGCCAGCCAGATGCCCCTTGCTGTGCGCTTTTTTAAAACAATTGATGCAGGGATGTGATTCTTGATCTTGGGGTTGTAAGTTTGAGACTGATGTTGGGTGTAGCAGTTACTTCATAAAATATTTAGAAAATAATAAAAATAAAAATAAAATGGATGCAATAGGCCCTCTCATTTTTCCAAGATACGAATGATACTTCTTCTATAGTCTGGTTCTGTTCGCTCTCTTAACTCAGTTTCATCATCTGTGAAGCAGGAATAATCATTCCTGCCACTGAGTTTCATGGGGATTATTAGCATTAACATAAAAGGCTGCCTGGCATGTAGTGCATTAAGTACCTAGCTGATGAATAGACAAAGCAAAATAATAAATGTAAAATACCCAGCACATACATGGAGGCACTCATTAAATGGAAGCCTCTTACCATTATCCTCGTTGTTAGTATTTGCTGAGACAATGGTGTTCAAGATTTTACACTCTTGGCCTTGACCCTGTCATAATACCACCCCCACTCCCAGATCCACGGCTGGGACTCTTTCCTAACTTTGCTAAGGACGAATTTGAGCTCTAAGGTAGGTACAAGGCTGGTGAATGGGAGTGGGGATGCGCCCTGCAGCTGTCTCCCCAAATGGCGCTCTGTTTTTATCTGCTCCATCAAGCCCATTAACCCTAACCACTATGCTGAAAGGCAGATGTCATTATGCCACTTTCACAGGACAATAAATCCGAAGAAAGTACAAGCTGTGTCCACGAGGCAGTGGTTTAGGAATACGGGCTAGGCAGTCGGAGTTCATTCTGACTCAAGAAATGGACTCAGGGGTGCCTGGGTGGCTCAGCCGTTGGGCATCTGCTTTCAGCTCAGGTCATGATCCCGAGGTCCTGGGATCAAGCCCCACATCAGGCTCCCTGCTCAGCGGGAAGCCTGCTTCTCTCTCTCCCACTCCCCGGCTTGCGTTCCCTCTCTCTCTCTCTGGATCAAATAAATAAATAAAATCTTTTTTAAAAAAGGAAGAAAGAAAGAAGTGGACTCAGTTTATTCTTCTGTAAAATGGGCCATACAGTAGCTTTTTTGTCCACTCCGCCGGAATGCTACTTGTCACGTGGCCTTGGATACTGGTACCAAAGCAGTGTGGTGACTTCTGAGGATTAGATCCATTCAGGCGGAACTGCACCACATTCTACCACTCCCTCTGCCTCTTTCTTCACCTAAACCATCACCTTTTGCTGGGAGTCAGCTGACAGCATATGCATCTGCCCCATCACCAGACAGGGAGCAATTTGGAAGAAGCACAGAAAGCAACAATGAGGCAATTTCCCCAAATCTTAGAAGTAGGGCTGCCCTCTGAGGACTAAATAAGATAAACCAGAGGACACATTGAGGAGATGAGTTGCCATTGACCTAGTAGTCGAGCTGAAGACCAGTTCCCTTGAAGTGTGTTGCTAAGGCTATAGGAAGATCACTCTTCTCCTAGGAAGAAGAGTCGTCTTTGGTCTTTTGGTCTTCCTGCTTCCATCTTTGCATCCGGCAACCCCTTCTCAACACAATCCTATCACAGCAACCGATGGGATCTTTTTTCCAAACTGGGACCAGTTCCCTCCTTTTCCCCACCACCCCAGTGTGCACAGTTGACTATTCCTCGCCATGTTTTCTCAGAAGACTTCAGGATTAAGCGATTCCTGGCCAAGACACAAAAGCAGAACCGTCCCATTCCCCAGTGGATTGGGATGAAAAGTGGTACTAAAATTAGGTACAACTCCAAGAGGAGGCATTGAAGAAAGACCAAGCCGGGGCTGGGAGGGATTACCATGAGGTGGCTTACATATTTATGCCTGAAAGTCACGTGCTCCTGTCCTATAACTCTGTAGACTTCACTACTACCTAAACAACAGATGCGTTTTATCAGGGAAATGACTCTTCTCTGTCGCTACGCTTCTGCATTAGTAGGTTGGTTGAGTAATAAATAGGCAAGAACTTTCTAAAAACATTTTTTAAAGATTTTATTTATTTATTTGAAAGAGAGAGAGAGAGAGAGAACACAAGCAGGGAAGAGGGGCAGAGGGCGAGGGAGAAGCAGACCCCTTGCTGAGCAGGGAGCCCACTGTGGGACTCGATCCCAGGACCCAGAGTCATGACCCGAACCCAAGGCAGACTCTTAACCAAACAAACCACCCAGGGGCCCCAATATGCAAGACGTTTCATTTGAAAAAACAAATTCAAATCTGTGCTATTTCCCTGCTTACAACCCTCTAGTTCATTCCCACTGCACACAGAAAGAAACCTAGACTCTTCACAGCAGAGCTGACAGGGCTGCCTTAGCTGACTTCTCTCTACCCTCCTCTTCCCTTAGCTTTGATGATCCAACCACCCAGTTCAAGGCGGGATCTTTCCTACTTCCAGGCCTTCCCACATTATACTGTTCCTTCTGTCTGGAACAGTCAGCCTTTGACCCTTCACCTTTCACCCTTCGCCTGTCAAGTCTCACTGCAGTTATCATTTCATTTGTCAAGTCTCGATGCAGTTATCACCTCCCCAGAGAGGACCTCCAAAACCACGTCAGTCCTCCTGCTTTGGCGGCTGGAATTGCCGGGGAGTGAACAAAGCATTCTTCTATCACACTTATCTCAGTGTATAATAACTTATTTTATTTACTTGTTTGCTTGTTTGTTTGCTATCTCTCCTCTCTGGCTATAAATGCTCTGAGGACAGGGACCATGCTTTTGCTTACCACTCTGTAACCAGCGACTGCATGAACTAAGAACTCAGCAAATGTCTCTGGAAAGCGCAGATGAATTCTTGGGTCCAGAGGTCTCCTACAGTACACAGGAGTCTTTCCATATGGTTTCCTCCCCAGGCCAGTCCTCCAAGGCCAGGCCCTCTGGCAAGAGGGGGCCTTCCTTTCTTCTGTGAGGGCTGCCTCAGTTTCTCACAGTAAGGAGGGCAATATTCAGCCCGCGTAGTCATACCGGTTGTTAAAGTATTGAAATTCTCCCATATTTATTGATAAATAGTAGCTGCTCCAAATCCCTTAGTGTTTTCCCCACTTGGTCAGCAGCCCTGACCTCTCCCTCCACTCCTAACCTCTTCGCCGGCCCTCATTCCAGAAACCTTTCAGTCCTTATTGCCTGCAGCCCATTGGCAAGTCCTTGAAACAGGCAGAGCGACCTTCCTCTGGGAGCTCAACATGTCTTCATGTTGACACTTTGCTAAGGGCAAAAGGCAGTCTTAGCGTACCATTATCCTGATCCGCCAGGATCCTGTAAGTCTACTTTAACATATAGAAATTCCTTTGGAGGGGTGTCTAGGGGCTCAGTCATTAAGCAGCCGCCTTGGGCTCAGGTCATGATCCTGGAGTCCTGGGATGGAGACCCACATTGGGCTCCCTGCTCTTCGGGAAGCCTGCTTCTCCCTCTCCCACTCCCTCTGCTTGTGTTCCTGCTCTCACAGTCTCTCTCTCTCTGTCAAATAAATAAAATGTTTTTTAAAAATCCCTTTGGAAACTTCCTTTATCTCAGCCTCCCAAGACTTATGTTAGTAATCATCCTCAAGCATATGGCCCCATGATACATATCTGAAGAGTGCCAGGACTGAGGTTTTATTAGACAGGAATAAATGACCTTTTCCTAATGATAGCTAGCACCCTTACAGTCCTGGAAACCTTGCTTCCAAAATTTCTTAGAGACTCACGCTATCCCTGATGAAGTCTTAGAATATAGGTGAGGTTGCAGGCTGCGGTCCAGAGCCGATGACCAAGAAAGAATTCTTGAGACATCTTTGGTGCAGAATGGTGGTTTATTAAAGCACGGGGACAGGACCGGTGGCCAGAAAGAACTGCTGCCTTGGGACTACAGGGAATGGTCCATTAGAAACCTACAAGTTGGGAAGGAGTCAGGGATGGCGTAATTCTCTAAGGAATTTTGGAAAACAAGGTTTCCAGGACCTTGAGGAGCTAGCTAATGTTGGGAAAAAGGTTATTCATTACCAGTAATAAAACCTTTGCTATGAGACCCTTCAGTTGTGTATCAGTGGACCATATGCTTGAGAAGGATTGTCAACATGTATAGAGTTTCCCAAGGAATTGTTAAAGTAGACTTACAGGGTCCTGGTAGTGGGTAGGGGTTGGTCAGGCTAGGATAGCCCTTTGCCCTTAGCACAGCCTTCAGGTGGAGGCAGTTGAGTCCCTAGAGGAGTGTCACTCTGCTTTTTTCAAGGGCTTGTCAGTGGGTAAGCAAATTTTATAATATTTTTCTTCTGCCTCTGTTTCCCACATCATCCCTAAGCCCCTCCCAAGTTGAAAGTATATAATGGGCCACTTCTCAGAATCCCAGTGCAGGTCTTTCTGCCCTGGGGTCCTGTCCCCCTGCTTTAATAAAACTAACTCTTGGCACCAAAGATGTCTCAAGAATTCTTTCTTGGCCAGGGGCTCCAAACTCCAACATTTCCTACATCAACGGGGGATGGGCAGAGAAGTCCCCTAGGAATCTTCTCTAGGAGCTGTCTGCTCTGATTTGCCAATCCCGCCCTCATTCCTCAATGGTTCCTGAATATTTTACATTGATTGTTTGATTTTACACTGATCCTTTACATTGATTCTCTGCTTCTGTTGTAACCAAGATGCTGGAGAAGCAGATCCAAGGAGCCATATTTATCACTAGGCAGGGGCTTATCTTCCATCCAGACAGACGCAGTGGTGGCAAGACCAGTGGCCCAGAGCAGTCTACAACCTCCCCCAGCCGCCCACGCGGGAGTGCAGGAGCAGCAGGCTCACCACTGAATCCTAGTGTGTTTACTGTTTTCCCCAAAATGATGGAGCCATGGCCGTGTGTCTGCTCTGAGTGAGGTTTGTTGTTGTTGTTTTAAGCAGGAGAAAATCAAATTTAATAATGTACATATGGGCAATGCACACAGACTTGGAAATTCTAATGACAGTCAGGCAACCATGATGGCTAAGGAGATGGGTAGGGGCCTGAGGATGCACAGGGGAGAAAGACCAGGAGCTGTGAGCGGAGATGTCTGGAAAGCAAAGGTTGTCCTGTTATGCAGAGAAGTTTCTTAGGCAAAGAGGAATCTCTGTTAATAGCTCTCTTCCTGGTACAGCGGGGCCGTTGAGGGGGAGGTAAAGAGCTTTTTCTGAATCTGCTCGGTTTGGATTGCTTTTAACTCAAAATAATGTTCCTGCCAAAGTGGCTCTCTTGGGGCACCGTGCCCTTGGCCCCTGCATTCTGGCCTCTGAAACCTCCCTGAAGTTTCATTTACATGCATTAAAAAAATGAAGCCGGTAAATTGTTCTGTATCATGGAACCAGACTTAGTCCTGATGACAGGTCAGTTCAGTTAGAAACTCATTTCAGGAGGTGGTGAAGCACACGTGTTTTCAAAGTTGGGCTTGCGGTGCAAGAAATCAGGTATTAGGAGCACCTGGGTGGCTCAGTCGGTTCGGTGTCCAACTCTTGATTTCGGCTCAGGTCGCGATCTCAGGGTCGTGAGATGGAGCCCCAGCGCGGGTGTGGAGCTGTTTAAGATCCTCTCTCTCCCTCTGCCCCCACCGCCCCCCCCCCACCTTTCCCTCTTGCACAAAACAAAACAAAAAAAGACATCAGGAACTCAACAAGAGGCATTTCTATGGAAACGAAAGAAAAGCAACAGTTAATGATTAGGTCAAAATAGAAATCAGTTTTGGGGTTCTGAGGCTGGCCAGTGACGATTTCTAGATGTCAAGCTCAAAGCATCTTCAGAGAGAGTGTGAGAGCAGGCAGCGGTCTTCTGGGCAGATTTTCCCTGCAAGGGGTCCAGATGTCTTCGGTGACCTCTGAATGGTCCACACAGTGACAGGCCTGGGGATGGTCTACACGTGGGCTGTTGTGGCGATCTCCCTGAAGTTTACATGAGGTCCTTTATATTTCCTTTGCAAGGCGTTAGGAGAAAAGGCAGTTTGCATTTTCAAAGGAACTCACCTCTTCTGCCGTGTTTGTCCCATTTCCCAGGGATCTCTCAGGGGCAGTGGTGTCTCGGGGCAAGGGGCGTCCGGCAAGTTAAAGCCGCCTGCCAACTACTCCAACGGATCTGCCCTCCGAGGTCCTCCTAGCTACACTTAGAATCAAGTTGACATGAGGCCGATTAACACGAGAAAATCAAATTTATTGGCTTCAGTACAGGGAATCCAGACACGGAAAATTCCCTTTACAAGGGGACTTGCCAGGGGGCGCTCCAGACGTAAAGAATGGCCATTTCGTGATTTGCGGAGCAAGGGCAGGCGGTTCAAGTCCCAGCTCCGCCGCTTAACGGCAGTATTGTAAATGACAACTTCTCTGTGCCTCGGGGTTCCTCTTGAGAAAAATGGGAGTAAAAATAATAATTTCTACTTCAGACGATTGGGGTGATGGTTAAATTAGATGTGATATGTAAAGTCCCAGGAGTCGATAAAATTAATGTAAAATCTATAAAGCAGTGCCTGCCTGCTACCTTGTTATATTGGTAAGTGGTAGCTATTATTTTTATATACTGGGTGTGCTAGACATTTCTCAAATCTTATTGAATATACTTCCCCATGGCCTCCTGCCCCCACCACTCTGTCTCTCTGTCTCCGTCTCTGTCTGTCTGTCTGTCTGTCTGTCTCTCTCTCTCTCTCTCTCTCACACACACACACACACACACACACACACACACACACACACACACACGCTTTAGATGTTGAAGATGACTTCCTCCGCCAGCAGGGGGCGCTGGTCTCACACAAGAAGCTCAAGCAGCTCCCTCGTTGGGGCTGACAGCTGACGACTCACCCGGGTCTCCAGGACACCCTCCCCTCTCTTCACTTCCACTCACAAAAATACACGATAAGCCCCAGTTCCTGGAAGAACGATCTTTGCAAATTAAGTTATCGTGAGTGATGTGAACCCCCAACCTGCAAGAGCCGACGCTAGCCTTAGACTGGCTGGCTTCCTCCCGCCCTTTGCCTCCCACTTAAAACACCAAGTCACCATGAATTTTCGTAATGATACTTTATTCCTCTGTTTTAGTCATTTTTCTTCTCTTGCTCTCTGAGGCAGAGAGTTGTCGTAAGGGAGACGGCACCATGTTGCAGAAAAATCTCAGGCCTTGAAATTAGGCAGAGAGGATTTGAATACTGGCTTCACTGCTCCCCCAGACAACCCCAGGCAAATGTCCACACCTCAGGATTCTCCACTGCAGAATAGAGGTAGGAACAGATGTGCCTCAGAGGAACGTGAGGAGCAGATGAGATCGTTAATTAGCACAAAGTCTCCTATGTATCCAGGCTTAATCATTATTTGAGAAATAGAACAGACTGCAGAATGAAATGCCCAGGTATTATATTGTTTTCCGGGGGCAGCATAAAGAGAAGGTCATGCACTTTGAAGTCAGGCTGACTTAGATACTATATGAGCTGTGTGGCCCTAGCAAGTGTCTTTGTACCGCTAAGCCTCAGTCTTCCTCATCTGTAAAATGGGCTCTCGAGAGGATCTTAAACAGCTCCACACAATTTAGAAATTGATAACTTTGAATGATCATATATGTCACAGTCCCCAACATAAATCTTGGCACATAGACCCACAATAAATACTAGCTCTATTTCTCTAAATAGATAAAGGTAGGTTTGGACACTTATGAGCCACCACATCAGAAATTCTTCCAGTGGGATTGCGGGATTGTATTTCAACAATAATCTACGTGAAGGGCTACACTTACTATAAAAGTGTTTAGGAAGATTCAAATATAACGCGAGTCAAATTTGGAGAGCCCCTCCACTTACCCATGGCTTGTTTTCCTTTGTTTATTCAGTGCTACAATAAATAACATATCAACCACGTACCGTGCACTAGATCTGCTCTGGGCACTGAGGATACAACTAGTGACGAGACAGTCAATGTCTCCGACATCGTGGAACTTAGGACTCTGGTGGAAGTCAGGCAAGAAAAAAGGAATGATGTTGAGCACACTGGGGGACATTGGAGCAGGCTTAGGGATCAGAAGGGGTGGGCTGGGGCTAGATTCAAGCCCTTAGGGTGGTCAGGGAAGACTCGCCTGAGGAGGCTTTAGAGCAGACCTGAGTAAAGCGAAGTAAGCAGGTGACGATTAGGGGGAAGAGCATTCCAGAAGAGGGAACAGCAGATGCAAAGGCCCAGAGGTGGGGAATCAGGCAGTAAGTCTGTAGCTGAGTGAGTCGGAGGAGACAGGACATAGATGAAGTCAGAGTAGTCACGGCCCAGATCATGTGGGGTCCTGTGGTCCCTGTTGGAGACCACCCCCCTTTCGACAGATGGGCCACCTTCCAGCTCAGGTGGACGTGGGTGGGCATGACCGAGCACCAGTGGTACAGGGGAGACAGGATCCCTATGGAAGTAAAATCTGTGAGTAGGTGACAAAAGATGTCATCTCGGGAACACCTGCAGGGTGGCCCTTACAGGGGTCAGAGAAGGTGACCTTCTGTCACAGGAGAGAAGGCGGAGCTCTCTGGTACTGAGTGTGGATTTGTCAACGAGATGAGAGAACTTTCTTCTTATTGTCTCCTTATCTCCTTGTAAGAAACAATCCCGATTGTGTCTTTTTCTTTCTTTCCTTCATTCTTTCTTTTTGTTGTTGTTGTTTTGTTGTTGTTAGAGAGATAAGAAAGTCATCAGTGACGAGTGAGGAGCTGAAGGCAGGAGAGAGAAGACACAAGAGGGCCTCAGGGGGAGTGGGACTAGGGACACCAGGGAGATGCAGCGCCGAACGGTTGCCACACAGTGTGGAGGATGCACCTGGGCCGCAAAAGGTTCTGTATTTCCTTCTGAGCCCTTCCATTGCTGGGCACAGGTGAGAAACGGATGGTGAGCTGAGTTTAAGCGGAGTTGGGACTTTCCGGGTGAGTCAATGGAGAGAGAAGGAAGCATACGAGGTGAGCGTGGACACAAGGGAGTCATTGTAGGGGAGACCGGGGCTCTAAGCTGGAGAAGGAGGAAAATGAAGCCACAGACGCGACGCCAGACTATCTGAACATGGAAGGTCTGGGAGTTAGAGAACCGGGAGGAGTATTTTGAGAACCCTCCAGTTTCAGATGTGGCTTCAGAAGAACTCAAAATATTCTAGGTAATTTCCTCACATAACAAATACTTACTGAAGGCCTACCATAGTTTTGAAAACTACCTACAACTTATTGAACCCTTGTTCAATGGTTGAACATTGTTCCAAGTGTTGTTCATTTATCGCATCTCATTTAATTCTCTGGACAATCCAGTAAGTTCAGTACTCTTACTGTCCCCATGGTACAGATGAGGAGACTGAGGCTCACAGAGATCTAGTAAGTTACACAAGAACGCCTGGCTGGTAAGTAACAGAGAGCTCTGTATGATACAAGGCTCTACCATGTGCCAGATACTGTGTTGGGTTACGTAATCATGACATTCAACATCAGGTACTTCCCCTCCTTGATCTCATCTTGAAGACAGAGCACCTGGCCTCAACTGCCCAAGGGTAGCAGCTGGGAGTGGAGGTGGAGGAATCTGGAATTCTTCCCTTGTGTACAGCCTGGTGTCAGTGAAGGAGTCTGCCTTCCTTAGCCAAGGGCAAGACATGCTGCCTGGGCTCAGCCAACCAGACTCTTGCCCCAGGGACTTTGGTTCTGATCAAAGAAAGCTCTGTTTGAGAAAGGGAAGAAAAGGATGAAGCTAATTCATTCTGACTACCTCAACACTCACAGCATCTCCGGTCTCTGTCCTTCCCTAACCTGGCTCTCCAGCTTCCTGTCACTTCCGTGAGTTAGCCACCAGCCGGCCACAAGCTCCTTTTCTGCTGAAGTTAGCTAGAATTAGTCCCTGAAACTTGCAATGAAAGACCTGCAGTGGCCTATCAGGGGAAAAAAGACAAGGTAGTATAAAGCTAGAGTGAGTGACTCGTTCCTGAAATTAACGTGCACGGAGCAGGCCCAGGACTAGGGCAAGGCAAGGAGGCACCAAGACGCCAACTTAAGGAGATGTCCCCTTCAGGCTGTATAAGTGCAGGGCTCGCTCTAATAGATGACCCTCTCTTTCCGTCCCCCAAAAGTGAATGCCCTAAGGACCAAAGATTAATTCTCTTTTACATAAGAGTATGAAATGACCTGGAAGTATTTCAAGTCAGCAGGTAGCTTTCTGCTCCATGTGATCATTCGGGGACCCTGGCACCCTCTGTGTTGGGGCCTTGTCATCCCCTTGCATGTTATCATCAGGACAAGGTCAAGGCTGGGTCCAGCCATTGAGAAGGATGGGGGGTGGGGGAGGAGGCAGGCCTATTGACTAAAGGCCTTGCCTGAAGTTTCACTTCCACTGGCGAAAACTCAGGTATCTGGCTGTTCTTTTTTTTTTTTTTTTTTTTTAATTCATTTGAGAGAGAGAGCACAAGCAGGGGGATTGGCAGAGGGAGAAGACTCCCAGCTCAGCCTCAATTCCCAGGATCTGGAGATCGTGACCTGAGCCCCAGGCATATACTTAACCCTCTGAGCCACCCAGGGGCTCCTACCTGGCCTTTCTTAACTGCGAGTGGGAGTGGGCAGTACAGCTTAGCTGGGCAGTCATGTTACTATGGAAGCCAGGGAGAGGGAGCTTGGCAGACAGCTGGTCGGCCACAACAGTCCCTGACCACATGGAGACCATGTCTCAGTAATAATCAAGGCTGCTGGGTATAAGCATCATAGGGGCTCCGGGAGGGGGAGCTGTTGATGGGCTGGAATAAATGGGGAAGGCAGGAAGGAGTAGAATGTTCCTTAGGAGGTTAGTTATAGGAGTTAGCTTTCCCTAGAGCCCGGGAAAGGTAAGGTGAACATGGCTTGCCACCTTGCAATGGGGCGAGAAGGACAGCAGTAGGCAGAGGATGGGAATCGGAGTAAGCAAAAGCTGGATCTGACTTCTAGTTCTTGCACTGACCTCCGGCACATCCTTAACCATGCCACACCTTTGACTCCTCCTTTGTAAAAGGATTGAGATGAAAGCGTCATCAACAACAACAGTAACAGACAATAACAGTATGGTCACTAACAAAGTCACCATGAGGAGCCCACGAAACTATACAAGACTCTGATATCCAGCAAACGGGTAGACCAGGGGTGGGCCAATTACGGCTCCGGCCACCCGCTAGAACTCAGTCACACTCATCGGTTTATCTGTCGCCTGTGCAAAGTGGAGTAGTTGTCAGAGAGACCATATGGCTGAGTATTTACTGGGTGGACTTTTGGGGAAAGTTTGCTGAGGACCTCAGCGTTGGTGGTGGGGCAGGGTTGCCTTGATGTTAGCTCTTACTGACCTTCAACTTCTGTGAGCACCAGTTTGTTCACCAGCAAAATAAGACTAACAAAAGTCATCTCTGATGTTTCAGGGATCGAATAAACCAACACGCGTACGACGGCTCTGTAGATTGCAAGGTGCCCTGTGAACGGTGGTGGTCGTTATTTAATCCTTTCTGGGTAGTATCCATCTCACGCAGCCTCTGCCGAGCATCTGTAAAATGGACAACAAAATCCATACTTCTCGGGATTGTTGTAAGGATCTGTGAGACAAAATGCTGAAACCATAAACTTCAGACTCAAACCAGCACAGTGGGGCATTTTGCTCTGCGGGCCACTAGCTGTGCCATCTCTGGCCCGCTGGGGAGCCTCAGTTTTCTTATCCCAAACAAAGGGATCGGCATAATACCTACATTGGAGCTGCTGTGAGTATATAGGAAGATAGCATGAGTGAGGCCTTGGCTCCGGCCTTGCTCTGATCCCGGTAACAAACGCCACCTCCCACGGGATTCCGCTGACAGTACAGCTGAGCCGCAGCCCTCTGCCTCTACTCAGCGCCCACGGTCAGCCCCGGGTGCAGGTATAATTAGCTCCCTCTCGGTGGTGAGCAGCCACGGCTGCTCACAGCCTCTGACACGACTGTCACCTCCCACTCAGTTACCCCACTGTTGAGTGTGCATTACATGCCCGCTGGGCATGGGGCTGAGTGCCACCGGAGGACAGCTCAGCCCTCAAAATCTCCGAGTTGTCACAAGGAACCCAAGCCTTTTCCTTCACTCCCGGGCTGTGCCAAAAGAAAAGTTTGAGGGAGAAAAGGCCGCCTCTTGGATCCGCTGCAAAATCCCGCTCCTTCGGACCCCACAGCACGCGGAGTGGGTGGCGAGGCTGGGTGGGAAGGAAGCTTGTTTCCTTCAGAGGCCTCCGCCAGTGGGGCGGGGACATGCCGGCGCTTCCCCCCCTCCGGCAGTTGGGCCCGCCTTTCTTTGAGTGACAGGCAAGCAACCCAATTGAAGAAAGAGGATTCAGCGTGACGGCGAAGCGGAGCAATAGGAACCCGGGTCGGCCTGCGGGGGCGGGGTCCCGGGAAGGCGGGGCGGGCGGAGGCTGGAGGAGCCGCGGAGGCGAGACCCGGGCGCGGGAGCTGGGCCTAGGTCGGCGCCCTGGTGAGTGAGGGGGGCGCCGGGCGCCGGGGCGTGGCGGGCCGCGGAGAGGGCCCTGGCCGGAGGGATGCGGGGAGGAGAGGCCGGGCCGGGGAGGGGGCCGGAGGCTGCGGCCTGCATTTGCCCCAGGGGTTGAGGGGCTGGAGGGCGGGCCCCGGCTGCACCGCGCCGGTTCGTCAGGGGGTCGCGGCCCTGCTGGGCGCCGGTTCCCCACCAGGAGTGGCGTAGGGTGGGGAAGAGGGCGGGCCGGGCCTGGAGGAGCGAAGGGAGAAGGGTGGGGGGATGGAGCCTGCGGGCAAGACGAGCAGATGGGGGAGGGACGTGGTGGGAGCGCGCTCGCTGGGAGCCCGGGGAGTGTGTGCGGCTGGGTGGCCCTCGGCCGCGGCCGGGGAGTCTCTCTTGACATCGCCGCCGCGATGCACACGCTGCCCATCACCCCGCCCGGTGGAGCCGGCCGCTCTGTGGCCCCCAGTCCGTCTACTTCTCATCTCCGCCGCTCCCCTTCCGTTCAGGCGTCTGTCGCCTCCTACCTGGGCGGTTGCATTGTCCTACCTGATGGGCCCCCACGCTCTCCCGCCGCTCTGCTGTGGGCCTTGCACCGTGGCCAGTGGGGTTTTCAAAATGCACATCAGATCCGGACACTCCGCTGCTTAAAACTGGCCAGCCGCCCAGCTCTTGCAGGGTCAGCCCGAGATCCTCGCCCAAGCCCTGGAGATCTGGAACCTCCAGCCTGTCCCTCCTGTTCAGTTCTCTTCACACTGTCCTTTCTCTGTTCCTTACACATCCCAAGCCCTAGCTTTCCTTGGGGTCTTTACACTTAGCCTTCTTCTGTGTCGCCCCCCCTCTTCCCCGCCCATTTTAGTCCAGTAAACTCATCTTCAGGCTTCAGATCTGCACTCAGGTGTCACCCTGACTCCTTCTCCAGGTGAATTCCCCACTTTTGTCACCCTGGGTACTTCTTCATCACACTTGAACAACTGCAGTTTTACCTTTATTTGTGAAAGTATTAGAATGTCTGTCCGTCCCACCAGATAAGAAGGCCTAGAAGATAGTGTCTGGTTTTGCTCCTTGTGCATCTCGAGCCTCTTGCACAGGACCAGGCACCGTAAACATTTATTAAAGAAGGGGGTGGAGGTCTTGGCTTTGACAGGAGGAAGGGGGTGTGAATCGTGGTCCCTGATAGCCTGCCAGTGGGGGAAGGAAACCAACCTGGGAATACTTTCTGTGTGCCAAGCTCTATGCAGAACAATGCTTTGTGTCCAATAGAAATAGAATGCCCTATGGGTAGTTTAAATCTTTTAGTAGCCGCATTAAAAATTTAAAAGGAAGCAGGTAAAATCAATTTTTGGAACACATTTTACTTAACCTATTATATTCCAAAATAATATTATTTTGACATGCGATCGATATAAAGACCCTATTAATGGGATAGTTCCCATTTTTGTGGGTGCCCTAAGTCCTTGAAGTCTGGCATGTGTTTTCTACCTATAGCGGGTCTGATTTAGTTTGTGGTAACCACATGCCCCGTGCTCAGTGGCTACACAGGACACAGGTCTGGGGCTGCCCTCTTGGGCTGTGCAGTTCTAGAAGCTTTGTATACTTGTGGCATTTAATCCCCTTTAGAGTCTTTTGGGGTAGTTCTTGTTGCCTGCATTTCACTAATAAAAATAAGGAAGCTCTTAAAAGTTACATTGCCTGCTGGTGATCACGCTAGCGTTTGTGAGTGGAGGAGGGAACATTAGGACTAGGACCCCGTGTGTTCTTCTGGAGTCTGGTCTCTCTATACCCTATGCTGCCTCTAGGAGGTGCCAAGGAGGTCTGGGAGTGCAGGAAGTGGGGACTAAACTTGAGAATGGTGGCACCTGTGGCTATATTGCACATTCTGTCTGGTTTCGTGTGGAGTAATATGTCTGGACACATCAGTACCACCTGTCTAGGTGGCTCAGGAACAAGCATATTTAATGCTTCTGGAGGAAAACCCCCTGCAAGGCAAGTCCTTCTTTGACCCAGTTGCTATACCTCTCAGCACAGTCTACACGGTGGTCCTGGGAGATGGGGAGATGGGGAGAGAAATACGCAGGGCCTGCAGTGTCCTGGTGGTGCTGGGAGCAGCACGTTCGAGTTAACACTGGCTGCTCAGTTCCACGATTGCTCACCGAGTGAGCGTCCCCTTACTGCGAGGCCAGCGCTGTTCTACTTAGGGTGACTGGGGAGTGTAAGTCACAGCCCTCATTTTCAGGATGCTTACCATGGAAGGACAAGACCAGATCGTAGGGTGATTAGGTGACGCCCAAGACAACCACATGGTGTGACGAAGACCCAGAATCAGTGGTCAGTAGAGCCTGCAAAGTTGTTGTTGAGACCAAGCTGTGAAATGTGTTTGAAAGCATTGAATTTGAGCTTCCTTAGGTGGGATGGACGCTTTGCAGTTTGCCTCAGTGCCTGCATAGATGCTCCTTGGCTTATTTACTTATCTGCCTGGCTGCTTAAGGCATTTAACTTTGTCACCCCACTAGGCATGGTGGTTTAATGTGAGTCACCAGGAAAGACTGGTTGAGCGCCTGTTATGTGGCAGGCTTTGTAGTGGCCATGGCTCTGAAACTGATTAAAAAGTCTCCAAGGTGCTGTTTCTGGAAGAAAATAATAATAATAATTGATATTATTATTATTATTATTATAGAAGAACACCACCACCAGCGGTGCTTTGCCTCCTTGATTGCCTTCACATATGTTCTCATTTTGTCATCAATTTCCTGCAGCCTGAGGGTAGGGTTTTTGTATGCTAGGAAATGTGGTTATGGTGTTTTTGCAGCTTCTTCAAGTTCCCACAGCTGGAATTCTGCTTACTCTGTGTCAGAAATCACGCTTATATGATTAACATAGATTATCTCACTTAATATTCATAACCCCTTGAGAAGAGGAGGGTTGATTCGAATCCCCATTTTACAGATACAGAAATTGTTAGAGCTGAGCTCCAAATCCAGGTCTGGCCCACTCCAGAACTCAAGCTCCTAACCATTAAGTGACACTGGCTTACCAGAAGGTCAAGGTGGGAAGAGACCTCAAAAACATCTACTAACTCCCTCATTAGATCAGGACAAGAGGGCCAGAGTGGCTTGTGGTCATGGTGAATCTGGGCAGTCATCCCTTGTGCTGTAGAGAGGGAACTAACCCAGACATGGGGGACCAAGACCTTCTTTTGTCCCTAACTGGTGGTGTGGCCTTGCCAGCTTCTCTGGACCTCAGTTCTCTTATTTATAAAGTGAGAGGGCTTGGCCTGATTTTACAGTGAGAACAATGCTGTGTTGTTATGGTTGGTATTGAAAGAGTTGGGCCCACAGCCCGGGACTTCAGCCATGACCCAGGACTCTTCTGGGCTCACCACACCCCCTCCCTACACAAGCTCTGCCACCCTGTTGCAACCACCATGGGCTGTTGAAGGGGAACAGTTCCTTAAAGTTCATCAGTATTTTCCGTCTCATTGTCTGTTTCACTTCCAAAAACCGAAGCAAGTAGTCTGTAAACCCTGAACCCTTCTAAATCTGCCAGCTATTATAGTTAGGGATTTGTAAAGTTCTAGGCAATGGACAGTTCTCTGCAGTGTTTTTATTCTTGTTGAAAGGCAGTAGGTCTCAGGACATCCTGGAGAGTATTTTTATTTATTTTCATTTAATTTAATTTATTTATTTATTTATTTATTTATTTTTAGAGAGGGAGTTGGAGAAGGAATCTTAAGCAGAGTCTACACCCAGTGCAGAGCCCAGTGCAGGGCTCGATCTCATGACCCTGAGATCATGGCTGGAGCTGACATCAGGAGCCACGCAGGCACCCCATGAAGGGTATTTTTAGTGTGGAATTCTGCAGGTTCTGCAGTGTGCCAGGCAGTGTGCTGCAGACATTGGGGAAGCGGGGGGAAGGGACACAGGCTGGATGTGTCCCTGCTCTCAGATGGCTAATAGTCCTCTTGGCTGTGGCTTTCAGCCCTGACCACCATTAGGATCACTTGGGTGGTGAGAGGGTTCAGAGTGCGGGGTGGGCATCGATGGTGCACAACCAGAGGTGAGGACCGCTGGTCTAGAGTCTGCTTCTCACACTTGAACATGCATGTGACCACCTCCCCCGCCACCGGGGGTCTTGTTTGAAGGTGGATTCCCACTGAGCAGGTGATCCTCCATGACTGCAGGTTCCCAGGCACTGCGCATGCTACTGATTGCAGCTCACACTTGAGTAGCAAAGAGGCCGCACAGAGAATTTGAAGTCAGGGGGCTGTGAAGGTTTGTGTAAGAAGACTGGGAACACAGAGGAGGGGCAGTTAATTCTGCCTGAGGGAAGAAGACAAGGAAAGCCACACCAATGAGGGAATGTGTGAGCTGGGCCTTGAAGGATGAGTAGGAGTTTGCCGGTTGGCTAAGGTGGAAGGTCAGCAGCGTGTGTGAAAGTGCATACTCAGGGGTACCTGGGTGGCTCAGTGGGTTAAAGCCTCTGCCTTTGGCTCAGGTCATGATCCCAGGGTCCTGGGTTCTGGCCCTGCATCGGGCTCTCTGTTCAGCAGGGAACCCGCTTCCTCCTCTCTCTCTGCCTGCCTCTCTGCCTACTTGTGATCTTTGTCTGTCAAATAAATAAATAAAATCTTAAAAAAAAGAAGAAAGAAGAAAGAAAGAAAGAAAGTGCAGACTCAGAAGAGCGTGATGCTTGAGGGAGCAAGATGGTTTGGGGCGACGTGCTAGCATCTACGCGGGAAAGTCTGGACAGCACTTCCACCCTGAAGAGCTACTGAGTGGAACTGGGGTCAGCACTCTGCTAGCGAGTTTGAGCTCTGTTCTGTATGCTTGGGAACTCCGCAGAGGGCTTCTGTGCAGGGTAAGGGGAGACCCAGGTGATCCTTAGGGCAAGTGTTCAGGGAAGAAGCCCGAACAGTTAACCACTTCCCATTCCCGTCCCCTTCCTCACTGTGCTGTGGGTCCAACTTAGTGGCTTTGGGGTGAGGCGGGTGTTCGGCAAATTTCTACAAAAAGAAATGTCAGCCGCTGTTGTCACGATGGTCCCTCTCAGCCTTTCGAGCAGTGCGTGGAAAAGTTGAATCTCTGCCAACCCAGTTCCCCTCCTCTGGACCTGAGAGCTCATCCCCATTTAGCGGCCGAACTCAGGGAAGTGGCGTCACTCCTCAGATGAGAAGATTTCAGAGGGAGAAGCCTCTAGTGAGATTGCGGTTTCAATTAGAAAGAGGGTGTGACCTCTAGTTCCCTTCCTGGTGTGGTGGACTCTGTTGCAGGAAACATAAACCAGACTCACCCACACCATCCCCCCCCCCCCACTGAATCAAAAGCAAAAGATGAGAACAAAAAAGCACACGTCAATCCTTATCCTTCAAAGAGTGGGGAGGAGGGCGGGGAGGACGGAGAGCTGGAAGCGGGAATCTTCATTCTGAATTCCTTGCTAGTGGGAAGGCATCCTCTTTCACTTGCTTTCTGCACATGGGCTGTGTCACCCGCTGGCAGAGTCCAGCCCTCTGGAGCAGTCACTGCATGGGTGACGGTAGATAAAGCTCCACAGGGCCTTTTGTAACCGTGTTGATTTTACAAGCGCACCTGCCAGAGGCCACTTAGGGACTGCTCCCCTGGAGATGCCGATGGTACTATTTCTCTCTGTTTCCCGAGCTTTGCCTTTGAAGACGTGCGCTTTCATTCTCCTGCCTTGCAGAATTACCTTCCTCAGATCGAGTGCGTGCCTCTCTCCTGTTTGTGGCGTGTTGAGTTTTGCCAGCCGGCTTGATGTCTGCAGCGCTTGCCTTTAAGGGGGTGGGAGGTGAGGGGCGGCAAGCGGATTCATCTGGAAGAGGGCTATGACTTCTTTGCCCCCCTGGGCCTGGATGGAAACCACAGCTCCCTTATCCCGGCTGTTCGCTGTTGAACTCAAGCACCCCTGAGGGCCGAGCAGAAGGCTATTTATAACCCTGAGAGTTTTGCAATGTTACTGAATTGCCTCGACCTAATTTCCACTTCCTTTCTAAAATGAAAATGAAGAGTTAGCAAGCAAGTACTGAAGGAGTTCCCCACAAGGAGACCCTCCGTCCGGGGATGGGCTCGGGAGAACACGACCGCTACTACTCGCCTGCCTCCTGACGCCTCCACAGAGAAGCAGTGGGATACTCGCCCCTTTCTTTGCAGTAGAGTCAGGGGCGCTAAACCTGGTCTTGCAGTGAGACACGTCCAGTGAGACGTCAAAGACGACAGCCAGACTCTCAACAGTGGAAATACTGTGTCGTTAGAAAGTGGCGGGACGTGGAGGGAACACCAAACAACCAGAACAGTTCACGCCAGTCCCTTTCCACTCCGAGGCGGCGCTGGTTCACAGGAGTGGAGGAAGTCAGAGGTGAAGGATTTGCGCAGACACTGGTGCTTGCTGAGCCAGAACGGTGTGCCAAGTGCTGTGCTAGGTGAGTGGGTGACAGGGTGTACCTTCCTGGGGGGAGGAGCTAGTGAGGAAGAGAGATGCACAGATACTTAACTATCATAACAGTATGTACAATAGTAATAATACCTGTCACGGAGGAGGACAGGAGCCCTCACAGAGGTCAGAGCAGAGTGCTGTGAGAACACAGTGGTCCCATCCTGTTTCATTTCGCTAGGGAAAGGGGACCCCTCAGAAGGGTAGAGGGGCAGTGACATCTGAACTGGACTTTGATGTTTAAATAGGAGCTCTTTTGACAGTCCAGGGAAGGAAGAGAACATGCGGATGGACAGAAGAAATGGAAGAATGTGGCCTGCCTCACGGAAACAGCAAGCAGTCTGGGAAGACCTGGCTAGACGGAGAACCCAGTAGCACATGAGGAAGCGGGGCTGTCCTCTAGACAGTGGGGAGCCACTCCCTGTTGGACCAGTGAGCTCTCGCCATGCAGGTTTCTTCCCTTCAGGGTGCTTTAGCTTCAGGTATGGCAAACCAGAGTCCTCCAGACACCTGCTGCGGGCCACGGACGGCTTCACCTGCTGCTCACATGGCTTTCAAACAGCACCAGACTACCCGGAATCCAGTTATTATTATTAGCTGCGTGACACTGAGCATCGTCCTTAATCTCTCCGTGCTTCGCCTTGTCTCATCTGTTGAATGGGCGCAAAAATATATCACGCGCGGTTGCTGTGTGGATTAAATAAATCAATATGTGTAAAGTCCTTTGAAAAGGACCCAAGTATTACGTAGAGGGAGAAGAACTAACTGTGAAGTCACATGACTCAGCCTTGAGATCCGTTCTGATGTGCTTGCTTTCTTTATTTTGGAGGGAGGGGAGACATGGGAAGGAGCCCTATGGCAGACAAGCTCAACCCATCTGAACTTCAGTTGTCTCATCTGTACAGTGGGGTTATTTTTCAGGGTTCCTTGAGCATTGGCTGTAATAATGCCATAGAAGTGAGCGATCAGGGCGCCTGGGTGGCTCAGTGGGTTAAAGCGTCTGCCTTCAGCTCAGGTCATGATCCCAGGGTCCTGGGATCGGCCCTGCATCAGGCTCTCTGCTCAACAGGGAGCCTGCTTCCTCCTCTCTCTCTGCCTGCCTCTCTGCCTACTTGTGATCTCTGTCTGTCAAATAAACAAATAAATAAATGAAGTGAGCAATCAGGGCCACCCGGGTGCCCTGTGGGTAAAGCGACTGACTCTTGATTTCAGCTCAGGTCATGATCTCAGGGGTGTGAGCCCCCTAGTGGGCTCTGCACTCAGTGGGAAGTCTGCTTGTCTCTCTCTCTCTGTTCTGCCCCCTGTGCTACCCCACCCGGTAAAATAAATAAATGAAATCTTTAAAAAAAAAAAAGAGTGATCAACTGTAAAAAGGCTGTCTACCCATTACTATTATATACAACATGATTACTATGAAGTCCCTTATATAACTAGTTTTTTTTTTTTTTAAGATTTTATTTATTTATTTGACAGAGATCACCAGTAGGCAGAGAAGCAGGCAGAGAGAGAGGAGGAAGCAGGTTCTCTGCCGAGCAGAGAGCCCGATGCGGGACTCGATCTCAGGACCGAGGGATCGTGACTTGAGCTGAAGGCAGAGGCTTTAACCCACCGAGCCACCCAGGCGCCCTAACTGAACTGTTTTTAAAGACACCAGACTGAGCCCGTGTCAAGGAAGGTCCTGCTCACTGTCATTACCCTTTGCCTGTTACGCTGCTGCTTGCACAGGCCCCCAGATCAGAGTTCCTTCAAAGCCTGGGGTCAAACTTAGTCTTAAGCCTTTTCGTTGCAGTGAACAGAAAAGCAGGCTAGTTCCATTTAAAGAAGGGCTATTTGGGCAGGATCCAGGGGAATTTCAGGCACCTCAAGTGTAGGAGTTGGAGCCATGGGATCTGGGAAGTCATCAGGCTTTTTCATCTGTTTTTAGGACTTTGTGGTTTCTGGTTTCTGGCCTCCACTTATCTACACATCTCTGGATTCTTCTGCAGAACAGCTTCCTCTAAAAAGACTCTTGGTTTTTGCTTCTTGGTATCTTTGGCTTGCTGGTGGCTTTATCTTGCCACAGTACCTGCTCGGAGGCTGATGATGATCTTTCTACCCCAGGGCCCCTTGGCATCCAGCTTCCTTAGCTTGTGTCTGTAAATTTAAAAGAAAGAATTGGATTTATCCGGCTAAGGTTCAGTGTTCACGTAGGTCCCACCAGCTGGGGCAGGGGTAGGGAGAGTGTCATTCAGTTTAAATGGACAGCCTGCCCTGTGTGAAAAAGGGCAGAATCACTGAGAATGGGGGCTCGGAGTCTCTCTCGAATAGTCTTGGCAGTTGCAAATCTCCACGCTTTAAGATGGATATGAGTTTTTGAAACAGCCACGAATCACTCAGGGCGAGGTTTAATAAAGAAAGAGACAGTCAACCTAGGAAATGCCAGGTTGGGTCCAAATAATGTGGAATGGCCAAGTCATGAGCTTTAGCTTCGTTGTCTCCAAAGACAGTATGCAGAAAGGAGCTCTAACAAATAAGGCTTAGCAGCACCATCAGGAAATAAGGGTGTGGCTGCCTTGGGTGTGGACTTTGAAGTGGGCGATCTTCATTTGGATTTGTAAATTCTACTTTGTAACCATGGGCTTTTAGACTTAGGGAGCACTCTACGTGTGCTTTAGTTCAACACTCACATCCCACAGTCGAGGCTTGGGTGCAAGGGCCACGTCCACATCACCCAGATACCTAGGGATGGAACTGTGACGGGGTCCTGACTCCATGACGTCCAAACCCAGTTGCTTCTTCAGCAGGACAGTCATCCCAGCGCCTTCTCTCGCCTCCTTGTTTCAAAGAGAAGAACTAAATGACAAATGGTCTAAGAGGCCATCCTGTGTGCTTCTGTGTATACAAAGTGCAAAAAACGGGCCACACTCATGTATGGCGAGAGCATCAGAAAGGAGTTGCCTTTTGGAGGGCTGGAAGGTAGGGGATTGCCTGGAAGGAGGTAGGAGGGAATTTTCTAGGGTGATGAGAATGTTCGAAGTCCTGTTTTGGGTGGTGGTTACAGAGAGACGTGTGTATTTCTATTCTATATATACACGTACATGAGCTCTGTGCGTTTCGTATGTAAATTATATCTCCGTTTTAAAAAATGGTCTCACAACTGTACAGTCATACCTCCTAATTATGGCACATTTACCGGTAAGGATAAAGATGCCTGCCCTAGGCATCCAGAGTCACGGTCCCACCCCTGCTTTGCCATGTGGCCTTTCAGCCAGGAGGTGTCCTAATGGGAACGGTTCATTGTGTGTCTAAGCATACGAACATCACACACGGGAAATTCTGCTTGGAGCCACAGACGTGGCAGAAGCTTTGAGGACCACCAGGCCTGCCCCCCACAGGCTCTTTAGGCTTGATTTAGTTCCAACGAACAGAAATTCAGACTAGCTCAGCAGGGAAGGGAAGAGCGCCGGCCAAAGTCAGCCCCAAGTTCTGTCCCCTTTCCTACCTATTAGCTGGTGGAACTGGGGCCCTTTAACCATCCTCTGAGCTCCAGCTGGGTCGTCTCAGAACTAACAGTCTGATTCCGCCTACTTCCTGGGGCTGCCGGGAGGGCTCAGCGGAGTCAGTGAAAGCGCTTGGAAAACCATCTGTGCATTGTCACGTGCTGGAAATGCCAGTACTGTTGACACTTGCCTTCTGGGGCAGCCCAGCCTGACCAGGAAACGGTCACAGAAGCTTCCCTCTCCTGGAGACTCCCAGGTGTGGAGGGGAAGGGCCTTCCCCCCTTTCACCAGACAGACCTGTGCTCACAGGGCTGTGAGAATAGACATCTGTGTCTGGGCCTAAAAGCTGCAGCACACACCAGCACCAGCTTAGCAGCGGCTCTGCCCTGAGTTCAGGAGAGCCAGGCAGTCTCCATTATCGAAGCCTGATGTGCGGGTGAACGGCTGAGCCTGGCGGATGCCGAGAAAGTTCTTTTTTTCATTAAGAGAGAGGCCTCTTCTGAACCTGTCGGCAAGGAATGTAAAATATACATGGAAATAATCCATCAGTCGAGTGACTTGCCTTCATCAGACCTTGGAGAGAGGATGCTTTGGCTGCTACTTGGAATACCACTAAGCTAGTGGGGTTGCCTAGGAGACTGGTCACATGGGCCCATCTTCCAGACCCGTTCAAAATGATTTATTTTCCTTTATTTTGGAGACAAATGGGGGAGGGGGTCAGAGGTACTTTCGGAGCCTCATCCTCCTATAGAGGGGCCTTTGTGTGGGGCTGTCCTCACCTCCCTGCACTTGAGCGCCGGCAGCCCTTGCCCTTGGCAGTAGGGACTAAAATAGCATTTCCTGTCCCAGTTTTCTTCCCCATTTTCTGAACTCTGCGTCATCCCACACAGAGGAGGCTCCACATTGTGTCCTTTGAGGGGGAAGGAGTGGCAGCGGTTACTAGGCAGGAGGCGAGAGCAAGCGGCCGGGCCCTGCTGACACTGGGATCTTCCTCGGATGAGAGTGGAACAGAAGTGGGCAGGCTCCGTCAGCCGGCCACTCAACTAAGAGAAGGCTCTGCCTATTCTTATCTGTCTCAGAGCATATGCTTCTCCCTCCCAACGTCCCAAGATGGGAATTTGCAGTAAATTCATTCTTCTACCACACAGTCCTCCTGACCTTTAGACCAAAGTGTCACGTTGGCAGACCTTGCTCCTGCCCGATCTGCAGTTGATGGATGGCTTGTCCCATTTCTACTCGCTGACTTAATCTAAAAGAGACAAAAAGCCCAAGGAGAGAGGGTCTGGTGTGATGTCGAAAAATTCCAACCAAGCAGTTCCATATGTTACTTTGGACACCGTCTTCTGATTCTCAGAAATATCTAACGAGTGAAAAATGAAGGCAGACGCTCTGACTCTTTCCTTCTCTCTGACTCTGTCTCCAGGCGGCTGTGTCAGTGTGTGCTTCTTGGAGAAGTAGGGCCGATTGGGAACAATGCCGCCCCCATCAGACATCGTCAAAGTAGCCATTGAGTGGCCAGGTGCTAACGCTCAGCTCCTTGAAATCGACCAGGTGAGCTCCTGGAAGGAGGACAGAAGCAGAAATGCTGGGGGGAGGGAGGTCGTCAGGGAAGCGCACGGCAGGGTTGTCTTCAGGAATGTGGGCTTTTGGCATCAGGAGTAAGAGCCAGCAACAGGAAGGTCAAGGTCTGTCCCACCCCATGGAGGGTCGGTCCTGTGGCTTAGGAGAGAGGTTTCCTCTCCAGCAGAAGCCGTCGGGGAGGCAGTCCCCACTCAGGCCCCGGGCTGGTCCTGCTAGGCAGGCCCTCGTCAGAACCTTGGTGGGAATAGCATGGATTGCTGGTGAAGAATCTCCATCTCTCTCTCTTTCAGAAACGGCCCCTGGCATCCATCATCAAGGAAGTTTGTGATGGGTGAGTAGAAAGTGCTCTCGTTCTGGACAAGGGTAGGCTAACAACTGTAGGAACACCGCCCCACCGGGAGGAACCTCCAGTTAGCCGGGTCCCGGGGGTGGAACTTTTGCGGATCGTTGTCTTACAAAGGAGGTGTAGCGGAGGAGGATGTCCCTACGACCTCGTAGAAATCCTTCTTTTTCCTGTGAGCCCAGGAAGGTGCTGGTGGGCTGTGAGGCTCGCGCTGAGTCATGCGAACCGCCTTGGACGGCGCCGGTTGGTACCCAAGCCTGAGCCACTTGTTTTTGGTCAGCATCTCAGCCTGTAGCTTTGGGTCTCCCCCTCCTCCAGGCAGGCCGCCCAAAGCCTGAGGCGACTCTGCTGGCAATGATTAATGCATCTGCTGCTTTTAGCTGGGCCTGCGGAAGGCCCGGGCGACTGTACTGTGGTTTCTCACACAGGTGGTCGCTGCCAAACCCAGAGTATTACACCCTCCGATATGCAGACGGCCCCCAGCTCTACATCACCGAGCAGGTGCGTGCGGGAGCGCAGTTGGCACGGGAGCCTTGCTGACAGCGGGGCAGCTTCTGTGTCCCAGGGAGGGGCTGCCTCCCAGGCAAATTGGGGCACGCCAGCCCTGCCTCCTCGGGTGGCTGGAAAACTGAGGCTTCTCCTCTTGAGGGCCCAGGTCACATGGAAGGGTTCTGAGAAGTTCTCAGGCAAGACACATGCAAAAGGAGGCCTGACCAAAGAGGTTCAGTTACAACTACTGTAAAATTGAGTCAGCCGGCTTGCTCAGGTCTAATATTGTATCTTAGTTACTCTTTTTCCTCTTTGTTACCCAGACACGCAGTGACATTAAGAATGGGACCATCTTACAGCTGGCCATCTCCCCGGTACGTATCTGGTTCTCCTCAGGAGTACATTTATTTAACACACATAGGAGCACCCACCATGGGCCAGACTCCCTTCTAGAAACCAAGACTACAGAGCTTTAAAAGTCAGTCTTTGAGGGGCGCCTGCCTGGCTCGGTCGGTGGAGCATCCAACTCTTGATCTCAGGGTTGTGAGATTGAGCCCTACATTGGGTGTAGAGATGACTTAAAATAAGTCAATCTGTGCTCTCACAACTTTGTTAGGAGTAAACAAAGGCCCCTCTCAAGCATTCTGACAGAAGGTTGCTTAGGGAGTTATGGGGACTCAGACAAGGGGCTGCCTGGTTCGGCCTGAGGATTCCCAGAAAACCTTCCCAGAGGAAGGCACGCTTAGCGCATATGTTGAAGGATAAGCAAGAATTGGCCAGAGAAATAAGAAAACGAAGGGTATCCCAAGCAGAGTGACGCGTTTTGTTGGGGGAGGCGGAGCCTATAGCAGCCAGTGGGAAGCCGACCTGGAAGGGCCCCGGACGGCTCACTCAAGGGTTTGGACTTGATTCGGAAGGAAATGTGGGGACATTGAAAGATTTTAAGCAGGAAGGTACATTATGTTTAGATTTATATTTTAGGAAGATCACTGTAGTGACAGTGTGGAACACGGGCTAAAAAAGGAAGGTTGGTGGTGGGAGGAATCTTTAAGAAGCTAATGAGGAATGTTAGCAGCCCATGAAGCGAAGGCAAGTGACAGTGGAGATGAGGGGACAGGCATGAGAGCTATTTAGAGGTAAACCCAGGGATGGGGTGATATCCTGGACGTGGAAGGAGAGGGAGGACTCTGAGGCAACTCCCTGATTCCTGCCGGAGCTCCTGAAGGGTAACTAAGAAAGCGACTAGAAAGGCAGAGAGAAAACCAGGAGACCCGAGAGGGAGTGGGCAGGGACTGTCAAGTTAGAGGAAGGCGCGGCCTGCAGCAAGCAGAGATCGAGTCGACGGAGAGCAGAAACGTTGTTCACTGACCCAGGAAGTCCATGGTCCCGGGTGACCTCTGTGAAGACAGTTCTGGTGGGGTGATGAGTGACAGCCGGGCTACAGTGGTGGCAAAGTGAGGTCCCTGACTTCACCGCACTATCAGGAAGCTTGGTTATAAAAGGAAGTAGACAGCAGAAGGCAGGAACTCGGGGATGTGGAGCCAAAAAGATAATGCTTTTTAAACAGAGGTAAAACATTCCTGGGTTGCAAAAATCAAAAAGTTTGACAAAGATAAAGTGGCAGGTCTCCCTCCCTCTCCCATGCCTCATCTACTCAGTTCCCCACCTCCTCTGACCCTTCAGAGCTGCTAACTTCTGTTGCAGTTTCTTTTGTGTCTTTGAAAAGAAGTTAAGGTGAAAGAGAGGAAGGTTGATGGTGCAGGAAAGGGGGTGATTAATGGAACAGGACCTCACTGGGTCAGGACAGGGGGAACCCAAAGCCCAGGTGGAGGGATTTTTGACCGCTCGGTCCCTAAGGAGGATGACCAATATGGGGGGGGGGGGGGTCACTTACGTGTAGAAGGGCTGCCAGAAAATTAAGGCTGTGATGGCACCTGTTTTCTTGGCGAGGCAAGAGACCAGTCCCTTTGAGCAGCAGGGGGTGTGCAGTAGTAACAGCTAATAGTTCCAGAACGCCGAGTGATCGCTTCACATGCAGCATATCCTCTTATCTTGACAGATACCCAAAGAGATGGGTACTCGTGATAGCCCCGTATTGCAGATGAGCAAACTGAGACTCAGGTTACGTGACTAGCCTCTTGTCACACGATAAAAACATGGCTGAACTGTCTCTCGAACCGGGGGCTGTCTGACTCCTGGCCTGTATGCTCACCAGTGAGTCCTCCTGCTTTCCCCCTTCTCCGGAATCTTTCTCACCCAAAGGACTTCATTACCCACCCACCCAACCCCTGCTGACTCCCAATCCCACCCCACCACCCCACCCCCCGCCCCACCGGCCAATCAGCTCTGCTAGCTTAATATCTGCTAGCTTAATATAACCGTTTGGGAGCTGCTCTCGTGGACGTGCTGAAGCATTTTCCAGACCTCCTGCACTGAGCAGTTGACTTTCCCAGGAGTACATCTCTCCAGAGCAGAAGGCGGCAGCCCAGAAATGCTGTCTCGGGAGGAAAATTAACATTTGGAGGTGGAAGTTTCCAAGTGTGATGCAGACCAGTGCTCTTCAAATGGTTCTATCTGGTGACCTTTTCTCGCAGTGTGCGTATTCTCCACCGCGGGAGTCTGGAGGATTTCTGTGTCATCCAGAGCCGCAGCCGCTGTAGGCCCATCTCTGATAATAAAAGAGGAGAGGCAGAGGGGAGAGAGAGGTGACCAGATCTGACTCCTCGGTCAGCAGCAGGAACCGGGCTGCAGTCACTTGCTGAGCTCTGGAAGAAAAAATAAAGACCGCGGGAGCATTTTGCTCTCAAGGCTCTTCCATTCCAGCTGAGAATATTAATTAACAGACAAAAAATAAGAGAGTGACAAATTGCAGGTCAGTCACTTGCGGGGGCCTTGACTGTAAAGCTAGGAAGTCCAGCAGGAGGAAGGGCCAGCAGACGCTCGGGAAGGCTTGTGGCTAGAGCTTGCAGCAAGGAAGCAAGCATTTTTCTGGGGAAAGTTCATGTGCTGGGAGAAGGCTTGATCACCAGCCATCACTTTGAAAAAGCTATTTTGAAAGCTTCCAGCCCTGCGGTATTCTTAAAATTTCCCCAGGACTGTCATTTTAAGGGACAATGATACAGGCTTTCAGAGAAAGTTTAAAAAAAAAAAAACTTGTCAGGCTTATCACATTTTGAGATTGAAAGGGACTTTAAAGCTGGTCATCAGATTAAGTCCTCCACCCAATGCAAGAATCCCTTGTGTAGCATCTTTGACAGCTGGTTGTCCAGATTCTCCTTGATTGCTTTTAGGGCCTGAGAACTCATTACATCAAGGGACAACCTGGTCTGCTGTCTGATGGCTTACAGTAATAGAAAACTCCCCTCTGTTGAGCCAATATCCGTGTCCCTGTGACTTGCCGGAGGTGGTAGACAATCTTCTCCCTGGTCCTTCAGTGGGAAGTTTCTGTAATCCATAGACCAGAGTGCTACAGAAAGGATCTACATAGGTTCAGATTGGTCTTGGCATACTGGTAATTCCCTGATTGATCCAATAAGCATTTATTAAGCAACTCCTAGACAGCGTGAACAACTAGTTCTGCCTCAGGCTTGGATGTCCACAGAAAAACCTTTATGAGCTACTCACAGAGCAGTAACCTGCTGCAAGGAGCAGAAGGCATACATCTTGTTCCTGCTCTCGTAGTCCCGGGCTGCACGCCAGCTGATGGAGAGGACCCAGTCGTCCAACATGGAGACCCGGCTAGATGCCATGAAGGAGCTGGCCAAGCTCTCTGCTGATGTGACCTTTGCCACTGAGTTCATCAACATGGATGGCATCATTGTGCTGACACGGCTTGTGGAAAGCGGAACCAAGCTCTTGTCCCAGTGAGTATAACTGAGCTCTTCTTGGGGGGTTTCAGAGACTGACTTCAGTCCGCGGGGCATCCTTTTCTCCTCTCCACCGAGTCACTTTAATTTATTGAGCACCTTCTGTGTACAGAGCAGTGTGCCAAGTACTGGGCTCTGCACTGAGGGATTTGCTTATTGTGGTCCTGAATCTTGTACTCTAGGTGGTCTTCACAGATCCAAGCAGTAGTAAAATCATGGGGTACAGAAGTCAGGAAGCGAGAAGGTAGATCATGACAGATCTGTTAATTTATGGAAAATGGCTAGTGAGCAGACTGTCCAGAATTGACCAGAACAGGCATCTGTCTGTTCTTAATCTCCACCCCTGCTTCCTCCCTTTCCCGTCATCTCCCTGCTCCCGCCCCCCCCCACACACGCACACACACACACGCAGGCCTTCTCCCTACCACCCATTTTCACAGGGAAAACGAGCTCCAGAACTTTGCAATAGGCCACAGACATCTCTATCATATCCAATGCCGAGATGAGTGTAGTGGCACTCTGTGCCCATGGCCAGCCGTGAATGAACACGTTTCGTTAGCTGTCTAGGCCTGTGCTGGCTTTCTGTCCCTCTCAGCCGGCACACAGAGGGCGTTGGAAATCTTTCCAGCTGATGGACCAGCTCTTGAAATTTTCAGCCAAACCAAGCACCTAATCTTGGGTGTTCCTTTTAAGTCTTAGATTTTGCAGCAGCGTGGACATCGTGAAGCTTTCAGTGGCCCTCAGAGACTTCAGCCGTCTCTGGGGGGCGTGGGGTGGAGGAGGTACAGGACTGGACTGGCCTTGGTTTCCTCCTCTTTAAAATGGGGGTGCTGCTTACATTGTAATACTGTCACAAAGATTGTTGTTAACAGGTCCGATCCTGCCTTGCCAACGGGAATAGGGTTTGTTGAATCTAGAGCACTATAGAGCTGTGTAAAGGGTGGTGTGTAGAGAGAGGGGGACACAGGAGAGAAGGCTTCAGAACGCTGTCAGCATTGCAGTCAGGGGTTTGCACACATTGTCACCTTGCCCATTATGATCTTAACGCTGTGAGATTGACTCAGTTTTACCAAGGAGGAATTTGAAGTTTAAAAGGATAAAATTTGCACAGTTAGTAAATAGTTGAACAGGAATTGAGCCCCTGTCTGAAGTTTGTACCTAAGCTTTACTGCATCTTGGTGTTGAACATGGGCTGTAAGCTCCTTTGGGTGCCCTGCCAAGTATTGGAGTTGATAAAGGTCTGATACTTTTTTTTGGTTTTGGAAACAGGTGAGTGATCGTGCTCCCCGGGATGAGGTGGTACAGGGAATGAAAGCCAGTCCTCTGGCAGCTCTTTTTTCCCAGAGACAGATGCCTGGACAGAATCTGCTGCACACCTGGCCAGGTGTGCACACAGGTGGCTACTCACAGCTGTGCTGACCGTCCCTGACACTCACACTGAAATCCATCCCCATCGTGGCCACTGTCACACCTGTGTTCCCTGGCTCTGAATCTTTGTGTGATTTTTGTGTGTGTTTGCTTATGTCCCAGCTATAGTGAGATGCTGGCATTCACCTTGACTGCCTTCTTAGAGCTCATGGACCACGGCATTGTCTCCTGGGACATGGTTTCAATCACCTTCATTAAGCAGGTGAGGCCTCCAGCATTCCATCGTCCTCTCCTCCCTCTGTGGCTGGTTGTCCTGTCAGTTTAGGGACAGGTGCAGGCAACACAGCCATTCTGAGGGTCGGCTTTCTGTCCCCAAGGCCCAATTTTTCATCCTCACGCTCGGGTCTTCCTAGAGCTCCTGAAACGGTTCCTTCACTGTTCTCTGAGGCCTGCTCTGAGAAGATGGGGCCGGGCTCTCAGAACTGAATGTGGCCACAGTGAGATGGGATTGTCAGTCGACTTGGGATGACACCAGCCGGGCCGCCAGGAGCCGCCTGGAGTCTTCTGACCTGCTCCCCGAGCACTCCCTTCTCTTTGGTTCTGCATGTTCATTTTGTTCGCCTTAGATTTCTAAGTCTGCCTTCTGTTGACAGAGCTGCAAAGCAGCCTGTTTGGATTATCAGATCGAGCTCAGCAGGTGGAGGGGATACTTCTCCTTTGGCCCTCCTTTCTTCTGCCGGAAGGGGCGGTGTCAGTTCTCAAAACTGGACTAAAACCGAAGAGTCATGTATCCACTGACCTAGAGTCACATCTGCCATTGGCTTGGGACATTGGGAACTTCCTAATGCTGGAGATATTTAGGCAAAAATGAAAGGACCATGTATCAGGAACATTATCATGGGGGTTGAGAATAATGGGGAGTTATTAGATTCCAAGACTTTGAGCCCCAGGCTTTCTGACTGACCTGGCCCTCACTTACTGTAGATTGCAGGGTACGTGAGCCAGCCCATGGTGGACGTGTCCATCCTTCAGAGGTCCCTGGCCATCCTGGAGAGCATGGTCTTGAATAGCCAGAGTCTGTACCAGAAAATCGCAGAGGAGATCACCGTGGGACAGCTCATCTCTCACCTCCAGGTGTGAGTAAGAGATCCCGCCGCAGCCTCCCCTCGCGCCTCTCGTCCTCTGGCTGTCTCCCAGCCCTCCTCCGTGGCTTGTGTTCCAAGCTGCCGGTCCGCCCGGTCACTCAGCATCAGCATGTCCACACTGCTGTCGGGACGCTCCTGGTGTTGGGGCCTGATCATGGCATGCTCCTGCTAAAACCCTCCGTGGTGCTCCTCGTCCCTCAGGATGAAGCCAAGTGCTCCCAGCCTCCTGTCCCGCCGCGTGCCAGACAGAATCAGATGCTCTCTCTCTACTCTCTGGGCCAAATAGTCTCTCTTTACCTATGATAATGATATAAAATTCTCTATTTTTGTTACCTGTCTCCCACTTTAAATTTTGAACTCTCTGGGAAGAAGGACCAATTCTTTTTGGGTTCCCTGCTTTGATTTAATAGAAGTCAGTTAGTGTTTGTGGAATGAACATTTAGCAAACGAATGGTATGCCGTGGGGGGTAGCAAAAAATATCACACTGAGCAGGAGTTCAGGCTTCCAGTCAGATCCCGGCTCTCCTACACTCTGACCAGGTCTCTGCCTGCAACAACTTACCTGGTCTCGCCTGGTCTCGGTTTCCTCCTCTCTAGACTGGGGTTAGTTCTCCCCACCACTCGGACTTATGAGGATCAAAGGAGATAAAAGATCTTGCCTGATGGCCAGCATAGGTGAGGTATTCAATTCAGGAGTGGTTTGCTTTTGTTTGTTTTCTAAGGAGTTTAACACAAGGGCGCTTGGGTGGCTCAGTCGGTTAAGCCTCTGACTCTTGATCTCAGCTCAGGCCTTGATATCAGGGTCGTGGGTTCAAGCCATGCATTGGGCTCCACATGCAGTGTGGAGCCTACTTAAAAATGGATAAATAAATATGAATAAAAGTAAATTAAAAAAAAAAAAACCCTAAGAGTTTATCACATCCTAAAATGTTTTAAAAGCAGTAAAACCAGAAGACAGATGAACCCTTTGGAGCACTGTTCCTTTCCTCTCCATTTCTTTCACTTCACTTTAACCCCTCTAAACAATTTAAGGGGGCTGGACTCCCCCAAACAAAGCATTGACTCCTTTCTGACTCTTGTTCCCTTTCAGCATTTTGGACGTGGACAGATGCCAACAGAATGCCCTGTTAGTTCCCAGTATTGCCTGTTTATAGCAGCCCTGGCCTGACTCAGCTCTGCTCCCAGCTTTACCCTCCACCCCACAAATAATCCAAATAAAAAGAAAGCATCATTTGCAGTTCAGATATCTTCCTGGTCACTTCTAAGGAATTCTTTAGTCTCTGTTTTCATACCCCAAAGCCAAAAATGTTGTTTGAAGTGAAGGGAACATCATAAACTCCAGACGGAGAGTTCCGATTTTCCTGACGTCAGACTTACCCCTCAGTTTCTTCGTTTCTGAATCAGGAATGACCCAGTTGTGTTCCCCAAGGGTAATAGAGGAGCATGGCATTTTTTAGGGTTCGGTCCATGACTATTTTCAGCCTGTAGCTGTTACTAGACATTATGTTCTCTGCTGTTCGGGCTGGGACACCGAGTTCCTTCCATGAGACCTCCAGGATGCCCCGCACCTGACTCGGAGGTCTGCCGGCCTATCTAAAAAGAGAGCCCCACCCCTGCCCCGAGTGTACCCCCAGCGTGGCAGGTGGAAACATCTTGCCAAGGGCCGGGATTATAAGATTCCAGAGAACAGTTCTAGCAAATCTGTTTTAAAATGAAGTAAGTTTGTAGTTGAAGACTCTGAAAATACAGAAAAGCACAAAGAATAAATCCTTTGCCCACTTCCCCACCTCCAGACAGAACCACTGTTCACATTAAACTGACTCGCCCTGCTAGCCGTTTTCTCCTTGTATATTTTTAACAGAATTGAGAGCTTACTCTGTATACTCTGTGTACCTTGACTTTTTTACAGAGTAATAGCCCTTGAACATTTCCCCATGGTAAAGATTCTTCTAAACGGGTAGTTCTACATCTTTTTTGCATCCCATATGCCTTTGAAAATCCAGTAACAGTTATAGACTCTCACTTTCTTGGAGAAAATAACACAGTCAACCAACTGCATGGAATGATTTCTGCACCATTTCTTGGGTTTACAGACACTCCAAACCCATCCTGAACCCCGGGTGAAGAACCTTTACTCTACAACGTGATTTTCAGTGACAACTTAGTCCTGTAACGTGATAAACAGAGTTGCGAATGTGGGCATTTGAATTATTTACTGTTCTTTCTTTCTTTCTTTTTTTTGACAGTACTTGAATGAAATGCTTTGCCAGTACATCTTGCGCGGCTCTCTGATTACCGTATTAGTAGAGTTGCCGGGTTGCAGAGTATGCCCATTTTTAAGGCTTCTGAGATATTCACCCTGGATGATTATTTGATTACCGTCTGAGCGACCGTTGCAAATGCACCCGCGTGTCCTCTTGCTGGTCAGTCTTCTAATCTCCCTCTGCCTTCTTTCTCCACTGGCACAGCTCCAACCAGGAGATTCAGACCTACGCCATTGCACTGATTAACGCGCTTTTCCTGAAGGCTCCTGAGGACAAGCGACAGGTCTGTGGCTGCCTTTTCAAGCTTTTCATCTGGGCTCTTCCAGGAGAAGAATTGTCTCCCATCCGCCCTTCGTTGTGCAGACAGCAGATGCGCAGCCATTTCCCCAAGAGTCCTTCCTCTCCTCCCTCTGTGGCAGGGGCCTTCGGAGCAGCCTTGCTAAGCGAGGCCCGGGTCTCAGGTCAGAGCAGGGCCTGCAGACTTTTTCCTCCCAAGGGCCTGAGAGTAAATATTTTTTGCTCTGAGGGCTTAGGGCCTGTGTGGCAGCCAACTTTGTCATTATAGCCGAAAGAGCCTCCGACAACAGGTAAACAAGCCAGGGTGGCGGTCTTCCAAGAAGACCTCATATACAACAAGCCCAGGCTGGTCTTCATTGCAGACCCAGGCTAGAGGACCGAGAAGGGAGAGGAGGCCCCTCTAGACATCACCATCCAGTCCAAGGAAACCGGGACAAATGAGATCTTGCCATGAAGTTTTCATGTGTAAAGACCCTCAGGCCCAGATTCAAAGCTGCTTTCTTCCCCGGCCCGTTAGCCGTGCGACGTGATGTACCGAGCTCTGCTGCTCAGAGGCCCAGGGTCCTCCTCTGTGATAGGGGAGCAGCAGCCTGTGCCCTGTGTACTTCCCAGGGGCGTCATGAGGAAAAACAAGCTCCCTGTTTTATGATTGAGGAAACCAAGGATTGGCTGGGCCAGGGAACAAGCACTGACCTGAGCCCGGGGCCCAGAGACTGACTGCATTTCCGGCCTGGGCAGGTGTTTTAACCTCTCAGGTCTCTATTTCTCTTTCTATAAATGAAAAGGTCAGAATAAATGATCTCTAAGGGCTCTTCCAACTCTGACACTCCAGATATCTCTGGCTTAAAAAAAAAAGCCCAAGTGGCATACAGAAGACAGACTATTAAATTCTCTGTCCATAGCATGGTCTCTGGAAGTTGAAATTCGGGTGGGATCATGAACCAAGCTTTTGGTGGCTTCCCATGGGAGGACCAGGAGCATCTATGGTTCTGTGTGTCCTTGTCTTTCTTGGATGGCTTTGTTCTGTTAATCTCTCCCTTCGTAGTCCTGTTTTGAATGTAAGCTGAAAGCTCATTCTTCCATCTGCTTCTTTCTGTGCTTTTTGCTTTCTGCCGGCAGGACAAGCACCTTAACCCTCTAGACCTGCCTGTCACTGTAAGTAGCGCCGCCGTGTGGAAAGGGCCCCAGCTCTCTTCCAGGTGGGGAGGTCAGAGCTGGGCGAGACCCTCTTGTTCTGATCGAGGGGTTCATGGAACTCCCAAGACCCAGGGAAAGGTTGCGTGCTGTAAAAGTCATTGGTCAGAACATTCAGGGAATGTGCTGGATTAAGGGGGTGCCTCCCCTAGGGGATGCTGCCCAGTGTTTCCTTTGTAACCTGCCTTTACATAAGTTCGTGGTTCAGCCGGGGAGGTCAGATTCTGAAACAGCCTGAGACTTTCACCCAGCTGATAACACAGATGCATCACCTTCCAGCTTGGTATGGCAGAGAGTAAAGATAAATCCGTGTTGCTTTGGGTACATATTGGGCCATTGGAATTTGAAGAAGTTTAGACAGTTGTCAGGAGGGAATTTGCATGCTTGTTTCTTAGAGGGAGCTGTAGAGGTCAGCTTTATGAGGCTATGAAGAAAGATGAGCGCTTCCCCCAGCACCCCAGGGAAGCTTCTAGTCTAAGGCCATCACATTCTAGCAGTAGGCCAATGTCAATTACCCACTTTGTGAGTTGTCCACAGCAAGGTTTAATCTCAAGCCAACCTCCTATGGCTACCAAAGAAGTTTCTAGGCCACCTTCCTCCTCTGCCCGCCAGCGTGTGTGCTCAGGGGATGCAAAGTAAAACTTAATGTTCCTGGCAGTGTCAGCCATTGGGGATATAAGTAGAGACGTAGAAGGGAGAGGGAAAGGCCTTTTAGCTCTGAGAAAAATGAGTGTGCTCACAGAAACTGCTCCGTGGGAGAGGTGTGACAGCTCCCTCAGGCCCATTGATTTAGAATTACCCATAAAATTAAATTAAGGCAGCAGTTTAGAAAGTGAAGTCATACTAATTAACGTGGTAAGAAGCGATGGCCGAGACTGGAAGGAGGAGACAGAAGAATTATGAAAAGCTGTCACAAAGATTAAAAGCACAGGAACCTTTGGGACCATTTTGTTGAGGGAAAATAGCCACACGTTTTGGAGCTCCTCGGGCCGTCCAAGTGTCTGAGGGTCCCGATCTTCTGGTGAAGCCGAGCCCTCGGCAGTGTTGAGGTTGTAATACTTGTCATCCCTTCAAAAATCATGAAGTGTCTGTATCATCCGTTTTTAGAGAATTTGTGTAAGAACAGCCAAAACAAGGTCCTAAAAGGACCCTTGAAGCTCGGCTCCCTGGAAGGCTGCTTTATGCGGGATCCTTTATTTCCTGTGTGTGCCAAATAAATAAAGCAGTTACTGTCAGAATCTGAAAGAAATACAGTAAAAACGATGCCCCTATTATGAGAAATTACCCCAAAGCACTAATGTGCTGTTCTCCAAACCGGTCAAAAGTGAATCACGGCTACTTACTGTGGCAGGAGCCCCTGTGCCCCAGCCCCACTAGCCCGTGTGGCGCTGGGGGGCCCGGAGGGGCCGCTGGGGCCTCAGCCCTGTCCGCCGGTTGGAAGAGACCCTTCCAGCCTCTGGGGTGGGTGTCTGTCTGGAACGGTGCATGGGACCCATCTCGCTGCTCTGTGCTCCGTACGCATTGTCCATTGCCTGTTGCCCGGCATCCTTGTGACTCGAGTGTCTCGTCCTGAAGCGGTCTCTGTTCCTCGTGGAAGATGGTGTGGTTGACTGTGCCACGGGGGAGGGAACGTCCTATTTGAGTCAGGTTGCCCTCCCAGAAAAAAAGCGTGCGGGAGGTTTTCAGAGTGTAGAATATGTTTGATGGTCCATGGGTGGTGGTGGTTGTTTTTTTTTCCATTCGCCCACTTTTTATTTGAAAGGAGAAAAAGTTTTAGAGAAAAAGCCCCAGAGAACCGTGATTCCACTTTTCACTTGACAGTTGTCGCAGCTGGGGGCCTGCCACCTTGCCTTACATTGGCTTGTTTTTCTCAACAGGATATGGCCAATGCCTTTGCACAGAAGCACCTTCGTTCCATTATCCTGAACGTAAGTTCCCAGAGCAAACTGTGTTTTGTTACTTGTTACTGGTGATACCAACTGCTACTGTTACTGTGGTTGTATTGTTATTACTGAGATTACTGTTGAGTGGATAGATAGGTGCTAATAAACCCTTGTTAAGCAGGAAGCTTTTTCCTGTAATCTTCTGTAAACAGAGCTGTCTCTAGGAGGCCGTCCTGCCAGGACTCGCAGAGCCTCTGAGGAGGTAGAGGCCAGCCAGCTGTCTATTTATGGCCCTGCAACTCCGGCAGTTTTTATCCGGAAGGAACGTGTTAAAATTGGCCCCAAAGAGGAAAGTAATCCGTTCCGCTAACAGTGATCAGAACTGAGTTGCGTGGGGGCACGAGCAGAAGGTGTGTTTGCTCTCAAAGATCTTCCGGTCCCATGCGATGGCGCCAGAGCACCGTGGGGTCTGTGGTTCCATCCAGCTTCAGGGTTGGGGGAGGATTTCAGGAGAGGCTGCTGTCAGGGAACCTCTAGAAGAAAGATGGCTGGTGAGGCGGAGGCTTCCAAAGCAGACCTGGAAGGAGCGTGTGACCACACAGAGGGTGCTCAAGTAGCAGACGTGCGCAGGGGCTGGAGGCCGGAGAGCATCAAAGCCCAGGTCAGGTAGGGCCTTAGTCTCTCTCCCAGGCGCAGTGGTGGGGCTGTCATCAGGCGGGTGACATAACCAGGCTGGCATTTAGAAACCTCCTACTAGCAGGTGTGTGTGTTTCCTGGGGGTGTATGAGGGAGGAAAGTAGAGGGAGAGGTGGCGAGGAGGGAAGCATCTGGGAAGGGGGCTGACTCCCTGTCCCCCCGCGGGGCTGTGAGCGGGGGGGAGGGGAAGGGTGAGAGCTGGAGAAGAGAGCTGGGGATCTGGGTGAAAGGGAGGCTGTTTTACCCGTTGTCAAAACCAAGGGAAAACCAGGAGGCCCCAGTGAAAGGAGTCAAATGAGAAATGAGAAGTCAGGTGTGAAAGGCTTGAGAATTCTGAGCACGAACTTCAGAGTCCCCAGCCTCCACTCTGCCATTAACCAATCTTTGATCTTGAGCAATTCACTTAACTTCGATTTGCTTTGATTTGCTCATCTGGATGTGAGGCCCGACCAAGCTCTTAGGTATACAGAGCTTAGCGGGGTGCCTGGCCCTTGGTAAGCGCCCTGCTCACATCAGCAGGCCTCTTACTGTGAACGGGAGACAGAGGTGGTAGCATTCAAGAAGTGAGCTCTGGGCACTTGCAAAGCCAAGCAACAGGCTGCCTTGAACAAACACAGCCCACCTCTTCACCTTGCAGAACCAGCTCCTGCCTGCTGGCCGTTTCCCTGGTCAGAGCCCCACCACCAGCCAGGCAGGAGGGCTGTGGGCAGGAGGGCCATGGGCAGACGCCCCGGCCATCTCCCATGAGGGATGGGGAGCACAGAGGTCCAGCAGGTGCCTGTCCAGATTCCTGAACAGCCCTCTTAGGCGCCATGCTCCGCATGCATGGGAGGGAGGGTACACTTCTGAGGGAAATGTAATGAACTTCGAGGCTTAATATGTACGTCAGTGGGATTAGTTCAGCTCATTTCTGGACATACCTGGGAACAAGCGAAGATTCTACCATAGAAGACAATTCAGGGTCAGGACTCATGACTTAGATAGTCTGCTATGAAATGGTTAATGTTTGCTCACTGAAGTCCTGGGAGTTCACGAGGTGAGGCCACGGAGTCTAGGCCTTGAATTACTTAGCAGTCAAATTTTGAGATGAGAGCTCTGGAACGATGAGTTCTCCGACGGGCTGCACTCCTAGAAGCCGTTGTTGGCAGAGTGGTTACCTCCCCGCTGTGACATCTCTTAAGTTTGAGAAAGCGGGATTCAGGTGAACGAAAACCATATCACATTAACTTTAACCTCTTCTCAGAGTGGTTTGATGAATTATGGAGAGGAAGGGAGGAAGGCTCAGAGGAAGAGAAGAGGAGGTGGGGGGGGGGGCGCTGAGGAGACACCGCAGTGAGAGGCTGGAGGTGGGGTAACTTGCTAAGGTAGGGGGAGGAGGAGCAGAGCAGTCGGCCTGGGCTGGAGACTAGCACCTGCCCAGAGCAGAGAGCCGAGAGCCGCAGACAGCTGCCATGAGGAGGAGGAGGAGGAGGAGGGCCTAAGCTCGCACTGGTGAACACTTAGGAGCAGCACTGCCTTTGGAACCTTCTGCAGTACAGAGGTGTTGTCCGGCATGGTGCCCGCTGGCCACGTGGGGCTGCCGAGCACGTGAAATGTGTGTAGTGTGACGGGGGAGCTAAGTTTGTAATTTTTTAATATTTCAGTTAAAATACTCACCGTGGCTTGTGGCTGCCATTAAGCTGTTCAGATCTACAGAAATGAAGAACACTCTGGAGTCAGATGTCAGGGCGAGGAGGGCTAGAACAGCACTGGCAAGTGGAAATACAGCACGAGCCACGTCCTTCATTTTAAATGTTAGAGTAGCAACTGTAAAAAAGGAATACGGGAAACCAATTTCAATGATATATTTACTTTAACTTACTCTATCCCATATACTGTAATTTCAGTGCGTAATCAATAGGAAAAAATGGGTTATGACATATTTTGTATTTTCTTTGTTTCATGCTAAGGCTCTGAGATCTGGCATCTGTTTTACATTTGCAGCACATCTCAGTTTGGACTAGCCACGTTTCAGGTGCTCGACAGCCACCTGTGGCTGGTGGCTACCAAATCGGACTGCGCAGGTCTAAAGACATTGATCTCGAGCCAGAGCAAACTCTAGCGTTACGGAGCTGTAGAGCGGGACTGTCTGATAGAACTTTCTGTGACAGTGGAAATGTTTTGTATCTACTCTATCATTGGGTGGGAGCCACTGGCCACATATACCTGTTGAGCTTAAAATGTAGCTAGTGTGACCAAAGACCTGAATTTTTGACTTCAGTGAATTCTAACATATGCCGAAGGGCCACCATATCAGATAGCACAGCTCCGGAGGCATAGAGTTGACTGCGTGAGAGAACATGAAGGACATGGAGGGAATGTGTGTGGCAGAGTGGGCAGGAGTCTCATTTGGGTGAGAAGAGACCCAAGAACGATTCAAGGTGGAGGGTAAGACAGAGAAAAAGCAAGAAATACAGGGAGGGGCGCCTGGGTGACTCAGTGGGTTAAAGCCTCTGCCTTGGGCTCAGGTCATGATCCCAGGGTCATGGGATCATCAGGCTCTCTGCTCAGCAGGGAGCCTGCTTCCTCCTCTGCCTGCCTCTCTGCCTACGTGTGATCTCTGTCAAATAATTAAATAAATAATCTTTTTTAAAAAAAGAAAAATACAAGGGAACAAGCCAGGAAGTGCAGCCATTGTGGGAGTGAGAGCAGGACAGTAGGAGGCAAGAACATCCCCAGGCATTGATCAAGGGACGCAGAGAGCTAGTGTGTGGGGAAAGGACAGAGGGGAGGCGTGAGGGAAGGAGGGAGCCTGAAGTGGAGTGGGCGTCAGAGGGATGGAGGTAAGAACTGAGAGGGCGTGGTGGGGGGCGTGCAAGAGGGGGTGGGATAGAACGTAGGGGACGCAGGGAGGGGAGCACATGCAGAGTGAGAAGGAGAGCCCGTGGTGACCGTGGTGGGGGAGCATGGGGGCTGGACAGGGAGCATTAAGTGCCCTCCATTGTGTAGGTGTCTCTATACCATTTCAAGAAAATGGCCTTTCCTAAAGCCTCTACTTGATGAGACCATCTACGACATTGTATTTTTCTAAGGGAGGACAGAGCGGAGTCCTCCTCACACACTGTCTGATGCCTTGGATTGAGTGCCCGCCTGGAGGAGGGTCCAGCACTGAGCCTGGGATCCTAATCGTAGTGGGTAGCCTTCCTCATCTTTGGCGTGACCGGACATAGCCCCTCCCTTGGTTCCACTTCCCCTGCCCAGGGGAGTGTGGAGAAAGGGACTGTGCCCTTGGGGCCTGCAGTGAATCCTCTCAGCCTGAATTGAGCCCTTTCATGCTCTATCCCTTCTAGAACATGAAGCCTCCCAAGTTGCGTGTGTGGGAGGGAAACCCTGTTCCCTGCCCAGCATAATTTCTTTTTTCCCAGCATGGATGTAAGTCTTCAGCAGAAGAAAACCCCACTCAGCCCTCTGCCCCCTGCCTTTGCTTTTTCCAGCATGTGATTCGAGGGAACCGCCCAATCAAAACTGAGATGGCCCATCAGCTCTACGTCCTGCAAGTCTTGACCTTTAACCTTCTGGAAGAAAGGATGATGACCAAGATGGACCCCAATGACCAGGTAGGTGTTCCGTGGGACAGACTGCTCCTGGCTTAAGTCCTATGCTATTTGATGTGGTGCATTCCACCATTAGGCTGCACACAGGGCACCTGCTGTGCGCCAGAGAGCATGCCTGATTGTGTCTGCAGAAAGGGTCTGTGTTGCCCTGGGAAACCCGGCTCTGCCTGTGTGCCGTCTCTTCCCGCTGCATGACTCTCTGGGCCAAGCCCACCTCTGTCCTAGGAAGGCGGGGGTGATGCTTTCTTGGAGACTGATCAGGCCCAGCGTCCCGCCCAGGAAAGCCCAACCTGCTCACTCTCTTACTTGTTCCCTGGGCTAGCTGATTTGCCCCCTGGCTGTCTGTTTCACTTCTCAGGCTCAAAGGGACATTATATTTGAACTGAGAAGAATTGCATTTGATGCCGAGTCTGACCCTACCAGTGTCCCCGGGAGTGGGACTGAGAAGCGCAAAGCCATGTATACCAAGGACTACAAAATGCTGGGATTTACTGTAAGTTCCCCAAAGTACGGATCTTGGAAGGCCTGCTACCCTGACAGGAGGTCAGGGGACACACCCACACAGAGCCCCGAGAACTGCCCCCTGCATCGTGGTGGTCCTGGAATAGATGACACTAAGAAGCTAGAGGGGCCCTGCCACCTGGTTGCCCTTGGTGCTGGGAGGTCACACATTTCCCTGTAGCATTTGGCCCTGTAGAACAAATCCATATGTTGGAGGGCTCAGGAGGTCAGTCACGTGGGTAAAGAGAAGACCTCTCCCGAAAGAGAGCGAGGTGCTTTGAAAAGCAGAAGTGGGCATCTTGTGAGAGGACACACTGGAGGATGGTGTTAATTCAGTTGAACACTGAGTGTGCACCTACCCACTCAGCGTACAGTATGCGGGGCGCTGGGGGGGCCAGAGTGAGTCAGCACCATCCAGAGTCAGGAGCTCCCAGGCTCTCAGAGACGGCGGGCAGGGAGGAGGGAACACGAGAGCCAGTGGCAGGGTGAGAGCAGTAGTCCATCCCCTCAGGTGGCACTGCACACAGGTGGCTACCAAGTCTCAAATCCAGTTCCTGTATTTTCCCAGAACCATATCAACCCAGCGATGGACTTTACCCAGACTCCTCCTGGAATGCTGGCCTTGGACAACATGCTGTACTTGGCGAAAGTCCATCAGGACACCTATATCCGGGTAACGGCTCAGGGACAGTGGGCTCCGCCCTGCTGCCACATCTCTCGTCTCCCTAACCCCCTGCCGCCGCCCGCCCCCACAGATCGTCCTGGAGAACAGCAGCCGGGAAGACAAGCACGAGTGCCCCTTCGGCCGCAGCGCCATCGAGCTCACCAAAATGCTCTGTGAGATCCTGCAGGTTGGGGAACTGCGTAAGTCCCCGCCACCCGCCTCTTCCTTCAGCCACTCTGTAAGCCGGAGCCTGGGGGACTCGAGGTTACAAAGCTGGGGGTCGGTGGGACTGGGCGACTACTGTGCTTGGTGAGCCGTCTCATCCTTGTGTATGGGACTCCTGGCTGCTGCTCGGTTGGAGCGGGTCATTTGACATGTTCAGGAGCCGCGCCTCTGCTGGTTCGCCCCCGTGAGTCAGGAGAGACAAGCCGGAGAGAGGGCAGAGCCAGGCCGGCAGAAGAAAGCTGAGGAAGTAGAGGCGGGCCCGCCCCACGCTTTTCAGGCACCCTGGCTTTGCTCTGCTTCTTTTCCTGGGACGTGGGTGCCCGCGAGCGCCCCGCCTCACCCACCCCGCTTCTCCTGCTCCGCAGCCAATGAGGGCCGCAACGACTACCACCCAATGTTCTTCACCCATGACCGCGCCTTCGAGGAGCTCTTCGGGATCTGCATCCAGCTGCTGAACAAGACCTGGAAGGAGATGAGGGCGACAGCCGAGGACTTCAACAAGGTGCGTGCCTCCAACCTCTGACGCCCACGGGCAGAGGCTATCACGTGACAGTGTGGGGCCACTGGCTCGAGCCTGGGGAGCCTCTGAGCTGGGAAACCAGTGTGGTCAGCTGCACTGGGTCACGAGGTGCAGCCCTGGAGAACCTGAGGCCCCTCTGCCTGTGCTTCCCCTGTAGCCTGGAGCCAGGGTCTGCCCCTCGATGCCCTCAGCCTGTCGCGGACCCAGTGGAGCCAGTACCCGCCATGGCCGCCTGTCTCCTGGAGAGGGCAGGAGGCTGCGCCTGACCATAATGGCACTGGCTGACCGAGCGCTTTACTGTGTCAGGCCCTGGGGTGGTCCTGGGACTGGGCAACACGAGGGAGAGGAGGGGGCTGGCAGGATAGGCACATCCTGGCTACCCGCTCGGTAGTCATTCCCACGTCCCCACACTTCGCAGGGACTGCAGGGCCCTTGGAAGCTGACAGTCTAAAAGCCACACATCTCATTGTAAACAATTTGCCAAGTATAAAGAGGAGAACGTTCTCTGTAGTTCCACCACCCAGTGATGATCTCACATCTCCCTCTAGTCTTTTCTCCTGTAGACTTTGCCTTGAGTGGGCGCAGAGCTGCTGGACAGGCCGTGGGATGGCCTGTTTTCTCTTTAACTGTTGTTTGAGAGGAAGTAGCACGTCTCTTGAACCCACTCCCGCGCATCAGGCACTGTGCACCCACATAGCACCTCCCCGTCCTGCAGGCAGCATGTATCCAAAAACGAGTCTTCCTGTCTCTTGCTCCAGAGACGAGCTGAAGAAGGTCTGCACATGGCAAGTGGCTTGCTCAAGGCACAGATTAAGAGATGGGGTCAGGATCTGAGCTCCTTTCTCTCCGACTCCTGGACCCGTGCTCATTCCACCACACTGCCGGCTAGTTGAAATTCATGGGAAAGAAAGCACTTGTCCCTATCAGGCATTTGTCCTTGAGAACCACCTAAGAGGTGTGCCTTTGAGAGTCCATACTCTCGCTCACCCAGCAGGTGTCTGGGTTCCCTTCAAGGCCGGGGCAGGGCCAGGCTGCCTGGAACTGGCCTGATTTCATCCTCGGAGGCGCTGAGGCAGCCGGCTTCCTTCCTTCCCGCTCAGGTCATGCAGGTGGTCCGGGAGCAGATCACTCGAGCTTTGCCCTCCAAACCCAGCTCTTTGGATCAGTTCAAGAGCAAACTGCGTAGTTTGAGCTACTCTGAGATCCTGCGGTTGCGCCAGTCCGAGCGGATGAGTCAGGATGACTTCCAATCCCCGCCAATCGTGTAAGTGCCGCATGTGGGTGGGGGGAGGCACCGCCAGCCCCGCCGTGTCCTCACCTCCCCTTTGCTCCCTTACGTGTCCACCCAGGGAGCTGAGGGAGAAGATCCAGCCTGAGATCCTGGAGCTGATCAAGCAGCAGCGGCTGAACCGGCTTTGTGAGGGCAGCAGCTTCCGGAAGATCGGGAACCGCAGGAGGCAAGGTGAGGGCATCTGGGCCACTAGGCTGGTCCGAGTCACCCCGCTGGGGAGGGAGCCTGCCGGACAAAGCCGTGCGGGGAGCAGCCTGGGAACACGTCATCCTTTTGCCCTTCGTGTGCTCAGGCCTTTCCCAGAACTGTCCGTGGTCACCTGCTTGTCTGGCCTTGTGTTCCAGAACGTTTCTGGTACTGCCGCTTGGCCTTGAACCACAAGGTCCTGCACTACGGTGACTTGGATGACAACCCGCAAGGGGAGGTGACGTTTGAATCCCTGCAGGAGAAAAGTAGGTTCATTCTCCATTGCTGTATCATAGTAGCTGGACTCGATGTCAGGAGGCATGAGTTTCCATCCTGGTGCTCTCAAGCCGATTATCTGGTCTTGGACGGCTTGTCTCCCTGGACCTGTCTGCTCAGTCTGTCCGAGGTCATCTCTACCTGGCCTACCCCACGGGGCTGCTCGGGGAAGTCAGTGGGATCCCCGACGGATATGGGGGTGTAGATTGTCAGGGGGGCTGCAACACTGCCTTGTAGGGCAGTGGTACAAGCGGGGGCTCTGGAGCCAGACTGTCTGGATTCGAACCCTCCCTCTGCTGTTCTAATTCATACAAGTTAATTCTTACCTCTGCCTTGGTTTCTCGTGCAAGATGGGAGTAAGTAGGCACATCCCCTTCGTCAGAATTGAATGAGTCATGTACGTAAAGCCCTTAGCATGGGGGCTGGCTGTTTGTGCTCATGGCATTGTCACCTTCATCACGGTGCCGTGGACGTGATGTGAGCATCTGAGGCCCTGGTCCTCAGGGAGAAGATCCCAAAGCCCTGAACTGACCCCCAGTGAGATTGGACACAGCCTAGCAGGCCAGGCCCCCAGGAAGGGACCGTGGAGGAGAAACTAGCACAAGGCCGCTCTCTGTGAGCTGACACAGCTCTTTGGTCTGGGGGCTGGAGCTCCCCTCCCAGCACAGCAAAGACCCACTCACAGCATAAACCTTACAGAGACTAATTCCCTTCCTTTCCCAGTTCCTGTTGCAGACATTAAGGCCATTGTCACTGGGAAGGATTGCCCCCACATGAAAGAGAAGAGTGCTCTGAAACAGAACAAGGTGAGTGGAGTGGCAGGCCGCCGGAGTCAGGGTCACTATCATGGTCATGGTGGTGCCCGGAGGGTTCAGTCGGTGGTGGCTGCTGTTTAAGTGCGTGCTCTCCCGCCCCGACTAAGAACCGTTTTGGTTTTGTTTTGTTTTTTTAATATTTTATTTATTTATTTGACAGAGAGAGACCACAACTAGGCAGAGAGGCAGGCAGAGAGAGGGGGAAAGCAGGCTCCCCACTAAGCAGGGAGCCCAATGTGGGGCTCAATCCCAGAACCCCGGGACCATGACCCGAGCCGAAGGCAGAGGCTTAACCCACTGAGCCACCCAGGTGCCACACTAAGAACAGTTTTGAACATACACAGAAACAGAAGCCCCACATACACATCACCCAGCCTTAACAACTATGGCACATCCTACCCATCCACTTACTATTACTCTGAAGAAAATCTCAAGTATGATATCATTCCCTCTTAAATATTTAGAATGTATCTGAAAACGATAAGGACTCTTAACCTAATCCCAATACCATTACCACACCTAAAAAGAAATTTAAAAAGTTGTTATTTAATATCAAATATCCCATAGATGTTTGCATTCTTATAGATAACTTAATTTCTCTGTATAAAAATATATAAATGTTGGGGCGCCTGGGTGGCTCAGTGGGTTAAGCCTCTGCATTCGGCTCAGGTCATGATCACAGGATCCTGGGATCGAGCCCCACATCAGGCTCTCTGCTCATCGGGAGACCTGCTTCTTCCTCTCTCCCTGCCTGCTCCTCTGCCTATTTGTGATTTCTCTTTCTCTCTGTCAAATAAATAAATAATATCTTTTGGGCGCCTGGGTGGCTCAGTGGGTTAAAGCCTCTGCCTTCAGCTCAGGTCATGATCCCAGGGTCCTGGGATCAAGCCCCACATCGGGCTCTCTGCTCGGCAGGGAACCTGCTTCCTCCTCTCTCTCTCTGTCTGTCTCTCTGCCTACTTGTGATCTCTGTCTGTTAAATAAATAAAGTCTTTTTAAAAAAAAATAATAATAATAATATCTTTTAAGTAAATAAAATAAAAATATATAAATGTTTACGTGTATGCACACATGTAAACATACGCGCACATACGCACACTCATACCCATTTTGTTCACTGAATCAGAATCCAAATAGGACATACACGTTGTGATCAGTTTTTAGTTCCCCTCTCTCTCTTTTCCGTCTTTGTTTTCCTCTCTGCAGTTTATTGGTTGACGAAACCAGGTTGCTTGTGTGGTAGTTTCTGAGTCTGAAATGTGCTGATTGTCTCCCCGTGGTACAGTTTAACTTGTTCCTCTGTCCTAGATCTGTACGTTGGTGGAGAGATTTAAGGGGAGGCTGGATCCCAGCTCAGGGTTGACCCCCTTTTTGGGGGGTGGGCAGGACAACTTCCTAGGTGGCATTATGTTCTATCAAGAGACACGTGATGTGATCGTCTCTGTTTTTGCGAGGTTAGCAGACTCTCGGTGCTAAGGGTTTCTTCCGCAAGTAAATTAAGATTAGCAAACTAGTGGTGTTCTAATGCAGTCATTACTTTTCATTTATGAGCTGAACTGCTTATCTAAACAGAAGCCTACCATCCTCTACTCTTGGCTTCCCAGTGGTCCAGTTTATATAAGAAAGGAGAACAAGTGCTTGATTCTTTCCTTTTATAAAAGTACTTTCAGGGGCGCCTGGGTGGCTCAGTGGGTTAAGCCGCTGCCTTCGGCTCAGGTCAAGATCTCAGGGTCCTGGGATCGAGTCCCACATCAGGCTCGCTGCTCAGCAGGGAGCCTGCTTCCCTCTCTCTCTCTGCCTGCCTCTCCATCTACTTGTGATTTCTCTCTGTCAAATAAATAAATAAAATCTTAAAAAAAAAAAAAAAAAAGTACTTTCAGAATAGTGAGTCGGTTCTCTGGTATCATCCAGCAGTGATCCATCTGGGTGTGTGTTGTTTTGTTTCGTTCAGTATTACCACGAGCTTGCTCGTGCATTTAAGCAAACTGCTATTTGTCCCAGCCCGTTACAGTTACATTGTTGATGTCACAATTTGTTGGGTCACAATTTGTTACTGTTGTCACGGTTCCTGAACCATTAAGGCTTTCAGTCTGATCACCAACATACAAGCCAAAGGTCATCTATAGTCACAGACTCTGAGATACAGAGGTTTTGAGTGTTGAGAAACGACTTTTCTCCAGTGTTAGGAGCGTCCACATCTTGGGCGTGACTCGGGTAGGGAACGGGTGAGTTAACGCTCGCTAACACCGTGCCTTGTCTCCAGCCACACTTGTGCACGTGCCCGGGGTCCTAATGATACATCTGAACCAGCTCCTTCGGTGATGGTGCCACGTGACCAGGAATTTGGCCAAACTCTTGGTGCGCAGAGCCCAGGCCACCCCACTGCTCCATGGAACTGAAACCCTTTCTCTTTCAGGAGGTGTTGGAGTTGGCATTCTCCATCCTCTATGACCCTGATGAGACCTTAAACTTCATTGCACCCAACAAGTATGAGGTGAGCAGTGGGGTACCGCTTTGGACAGCCGAGCCCCTACTGTGACTCTTTAGCTAGAGGGCAGGAGTGGGCAAGACAGGGACATTGCCCTAAAGGCAGGGGACCACAGTGTGTCACGAAGGCTTTCTGGCACCAAGGATCTGCCAGACTGGAGTCCATTCCCCTGAGTTGGGCTCCCCAGGTTACTCTTCAGCAGCTGCCAGAAGTTGCCATTAGAAAAACAGGTTCACCAGGGGGTAGACTAACTTGTCTGGACTGGGAAAATGCTCCCCGCTTTTCAGTCTCCAGCACGGCCACCTTCCTGAGTGAACCCGGCACATGCTTCCTCCTCGGGGCTCCTGGGCACAGGCAGTAGAGGGTCGGGCCTGGGCTTTGAGGCTGCTGGGTCTGGTCCTCCTGACATGGGGCCTGAAGTTGTACCTGCAGCTCTAGAGGTTATTCCGGGTCACGCGAGTAACTGTGCTTGAGTCCCACGTGGCTGCTGAGCTCGGGGAGCATCAGAGGGGACTAGAGAGGGGGCTTCTGGAAGAGGAGATGCTTCGGCAGACCCCGAGCCACCAGTGGAGGTCTGTTGGGAAGAAATGAGGAACCAGCAGGTGGGGAGACAGGTGAGCAAAGGCAGGGAAAAAGATCAAACAGGAGTGAGACAGGGATAGGCCGACAATTCTGTTATTCCTCCTTATCATGAGACCCTCTAGCACTTATTTTAACATTTGTTGGCTGGGCTTCTCTTTTTTAAAACTTTTTCTGAAACAAAATTGAGATCCTACAGTGATTCCTCTTGGGTCCTGCTTTTATCACCTGGTATGTATCCTTCCCACCATTGCTCATTTCCGGGCCAGTTTTGGGTAGTTGATACCCCAGTACTCAGGTGTCATTTTGCTATATTTATTAGTTGCATTTTAAAAAATCAGATTTAAAAAAAAAAATAAAAGTAGGGCGCCTGGGTGACTCAGGCCCTCTGTCTTCGGCTCTGGTCGTGACCTGAGGGTCCTGGAATCAAGCCCTGCATCGGGCTCTTTGCTCAGCGGGGAGCCTGCTTTTCCCCCCGCCCGACCCCTCTCTCTCTATCTGCCCCTCTGCCTACTTGTGATCTCTCTCTCTGTCAAATAAGTAAACAAAAAATCTTTTTAAAAAAATCATATTTTAGCTTATCATAGGAAGCTTTAAATGTAAATCCCTCATAAAAGCCCAAAGGTTATTGTTTTGAGGGGGGCTTTTTTTAGAAAGTGATGGTCACCTCCCATTTTATCTTTGCCATTATCCCCAGTCAGCTTTGCCTCTACTCAGTGGTGTCAAAAGAGACTTAGGGTGAGTCCTCTCAGCAAAGGGACCTTGGCAGGCCCTCTTGCTGACCAGGGGCCACCATGTGACATTTTGCAACTTGCTCCCACAGTACTGCATCTGGATTGATGGCCTCAGTGCCCTTCTGGGGAAGGACATGTCCAGTGAGCTGACCAAGAGCGACCTGGACACCCTGCTGAGCATGGAGATGAAGCTGCGGCTCCTGGATCTGGAGAACATCCAGATTCCCGAAGCCCCGCCGCCAGTGCCCAAGGAGCCCAGCAGCTATGACTTTGTCTATCACTACGGCTGAGCCTGGAGCCAGACTCCACGGTGCCCAGGAAGGGATTTGGGGCCCAGAAGAAACACCCACAGACTGGTGCCTTGTCTTTTGCTTGTACAGAATCTGTAGTGACCACGGTGGCCAGTAAATGCCAGCCATTCCTCAGACTCCCCTCAGACCACCCAGAGCTTCCTCTTGGTCCCCACCCGCTGCCACAAGTCACCAAGGCAGGGTGCTCGGCCCTCCCTGTCACCGCGGAGCCTGGGATCAGAGCATGAGGAATGAACAGCAGGCACCCCTGCCTTCCGGGCCAGGGACTGCTTGGGTTGGAGTTAACAAGTCACTCACCTTTTCTTCCTGAGTCTGCTCTCCGGTCAGCTGGATCCCCGGGTAGGCAAGCGCGAGCCCGGCAAAGGCTGCCTGCAGAGGACAGACATTCTGGGCATGTCAGGAGCCTCAGAGAGACTGCCTTTGGGTGACCCGTGCCTGTGTCTCACATCCAAGCAGAGGCCTTGGCCTTTGCTTGGTAGATGCCTTGCCCTTGCTTTCATCGCCTTCGTGAGGGCTCACTCCGGCCTCATTCAGCGCCAACAGGCTGCTGCCACTGAGGCTCGGCTCTAACATCTCTGGTCTCCGGAGCCACCAGATCTCTCTTGCCCACACACTTGTCTGGGCGGATGGAAAGTTCTCCCTACCAAGCTCTCAGGCTCTCATCCTGGCAAGTCAAAGACGTGCGAGCTAAGTCCTCCCCTTTGTCTCAAAGAACTCTGCAGGGAGAGCCCAAACGAGGCCTGGGCGAAACTGGTGAGGCTACTAGCGTCCACTCCCTCCCCCCTCCCACATTTTTATCTTTTCCTTCCTTAGAGAGCAATCTCTCACCTAACCTGAATGGCAGCCCCTCCTCTGTGCTTCCCTTTGGCCTCCCGGACCTCAGGAAGTTTGGCCTTCCCTTCCCCCCATCCATCCCAGTGCTGTGGTTTCTGCCATTGGCCATGATTTCAGGGAGCTAGCTGAGGCCACAGCAGTGCCAACGGGGCTTCCCTGGTGCTGCGGCACATGTCAACCACGCACCCAGCCTCTCTCCTTGGACATGTGAACACAGTGGCAATCAGTATCGTAGTAGCCCGGCATGGTAGGTACTGCCCGATGAAGAGTGTACTATATATTTTCTTTACTAGAGGCCATACTTCTACAAACGTGTATATATATTTATATAAGATCTACCTATCCTAGGATGGAATGTTTGAAGGAAAATAAAATTGGAGGCTCCCTCTAAAAACACACACTCCTCCACTTCCAGCTGTGAGCCAAGAGAGTAACCCGAGAGCAGCCAGGAGCTTCCTGCCAGTAACCATGTTTTCAATAAATACTCTTTCACGTACAAACCGTGGTACCTATTAACAGCTGTTTCTCTGTACTCGCGCTCTGCCCAAGGGAGCTTTCACCTTGGGTAAGACTTATTTCATCGTGTCTGGGAGACTTCCTCCCTTCAACCACTTTGCCCTCCCTGGGTGTGTGCATGTGTGTGTGTGTGTGTGTGCGTGCACGCACACACACACACACACACACCCCTGGACAGTTAAGGATGCTCACAGACTGTTGCGCTGGGACAAAGTGTTTTCTGCTCGGGCTTGCTGGGCACAGCAGGGAATGGCACACTGTACACCCCCGTGATGTATCCTCCCTCTTCTCCCTGCCAGGGACGCAGCCAGGGAACAGCTCACGTTCTTGTGACTTAACAAAGAAGACATGTTCTTCACCCTGTGTGTCGCTGGTGCTTAGTGCTCAGCCTTCCAGCTGGTGTTTTAGGCTCTTGCTCCAAAATTCAGCCCCGATACCTGGGAGGCTTGAATGAGGGTGGTGATGAAAATAGATACTTTCTTTTCCCTCTGAGAGAGAAGGGGGTGAGGACAAGCTCTTTCAAAAGGCATAGCAAGTGCAGGCAGTACAGGCCTTGAGGACTGAAGACAGCCAAGACCTCAGGCAGTGATGGGTACCATGGTAGGTGCTTGGTAAGTGCTGAATGAATGAACTAATGCCTGCATGAAGCCAGAGGGCGGGGGTGGAGGCAGCAGTGGTTTGCTTAAGGCACTGCTTACACTCTGGGCTCAAACTTTCTGTTGAGAGTGACCAGGGAGCCCAGCTGAGTCACTTGCAAGGACCTACGTTTGCAGCCAGTGTTAGAAGAGAGCACAGGAGGCTCCAGGAAGAAAGGACAAGAAAAACCCTAATGGCCTCCTGCAACCCTAGCCAGCTCTGCCCTCCTGGGGACTCTTGTGCCAGACTCTGCCTCTTTTAATCCTGCAATAGGAGTGAGATCTGAATTTGAGACCACTGCAACCTGCCCCATAGCTACTTTTCCAACCACAGCTTTGGCTAACTCCCCTTACAACTGGGCTTTAAGCCAGGCCCCAGTCTTACCTTCTCATTTCCTCTGCCCGGACACTCCCCCCAACTCCCCCATTCAACCTACTGAAATTAATTCTTAGAAAGTTTCAGGCACACAAAATCTTTCACAAATGTGTATTATTTATCTCTCATGGATCTTCTAAAATTTAATGCCCCTGACTTACCATTCCCCAGCTGGCTTAAGATCTCAGTAGAGAAAGACCATGAGAGTTTTTATCTTTACGATTTCATGGTTGTCCAGCACTAGGTTGGAATAAGGTAAATTAATCTGTTCAATAGAAGTAAACATGTGGCTATTTCCCGGCTGCCCCGGGTGCGCGTGCCACCGCAACACGCACTGGGCACCAGAGCGAGGCTGATGGAGCGCGAGTGTCCCAAGCAAAGACGACAGGAGAAACCCCACAGCGTCTTCGAGAACCGTGCAGGCGGGCAGACCTCTGGAGCCGAGCCCCGCCCCGCCCCGCCCTGCCCCGCCCCTCGGCGTCTTCGGGCGGAAGTGCCCCCACCCGCGGCGGCGCTCGGCCTCGCACTTCCGGCGGGAGGATCCGGCCCGGCGCGCCCGCGACCGAGGTGAGTGGGCGCGCCGCGGGATTTGCGCGCGCTCCCGCGGTCGGGGGAGGGCCGGCCCGGGCGGGAAAGTGGGGTCCCGGCCGGGCTCTGCGCGCCGCGGCCCGCCCGGGCTCCTGTCCCTCTCGGGCCTTCGTGTCCGCGCCATGGAGGGGCCGGGGCCTCCACTCGCCCTCCCCAGCCGCCTGACGCGCGCGCTTCTTCGGCGTTGCCTGCGCGCGCGGCGACGGGCCAGGTGCTGAGCCGCGCGGAACTGCGCGGACGCGGCCCGGGCGGCGGAGAGGCCGTATCCCGGGGTGGGGTGGGAGTGCGAGGCGCGCAGTAAGACACGTGGGCAAACTGGGCATCGTCAGGTGGTAGGAGGTGCCGAGAGGACGAGGAGCGGGCCCTCGAGGAGGCTGCAGCCGAGCAAAGGTCCGCGGAAGAGGGAACGGCCGGTGCAAAGAAGGACGCAGGCTAGATGGCCCTGGCAAACGGCCAGGGGCCAGCGTGGCGGGCTCCGGGGCAGTGGCGGGAGAACAAGGCTGCAGACACGGGCAGAGGCTAGTTGGGGGAAGGCCCTCCTCTCGGGCGCGCTCAGGTGTTGGGATTCGCCCTTTGAGGGCGTGGTCTGCTTTCGGCGCGTGAGCCTTCTCTCCTGCTGCTGTGTGGACTCCGGGCTGTCCGGGAAAGAGGAAACAGGGACACCAGTTAGGAGACACTGCAGCCCCGAGGTGAGATCACCATGGCTTAGACGGTGGCCGAGGGCAGGTGAAGACAGGCAGCTGGTCCACAGGGGATGTGTGAGAAGGAACTGACCTAGGATAGGATTGGAGGAAGGAAGGAAAGAGTGGTCAGGGATGAGTTCATCATTCATTTAGGCTTAGGCTTAAGTAACCGGGTGTGTTGTGCTGGCATTTCCTAATGACTTTGGAATAGGTTGGGGGGCACCTTCAGTTTGAGGTATCTTGGGTGGAGCTATCAAGTAGACTCTTGGAGGTACCTGCCAGGAGCTGGCAGAAAAGGGTGGGGCTCATGGAAAGAATTTAGAAATCACTGGAATGTCTCTCAGATGGGATGAGATTACTCAAGGGAAAAGGAAGAAAAGCCAGGGTCCATCCCTCCGCGGTCAACTTTTATAGGTTGGTTGACAAGGAGGAGCCATTGAAGAAGGCCAGGAGTCCAGAAAAGCAGAAGAAACAGCAGGAGAGTGTGGTGTGGCATCCAAGAGGCTTTACCAGTAGGAGGAAGTGGTCAGTTTTGTAAGGTGCTGATGAAAACAGAGACTTGGTCCTCAGAGGGGAACAAGGGGGGAGGTGTAGGGACTCAGTGGAGCAGTGGGGTGGGCTGAAGTGAGTTTGGGCTGCAAGCGAGTAGGGATGGTAGTGTGAGGACCCTGGGGGAGTTCTGCTGTAAGGGGGCCAGGAAGGGCGTAAATCCTGCCACAGGCCACCATCAGGCACTGTACCGGATGCCACTGACTCGCCTCCCAAGAGGCAGATGATTTTATCTTCCTTTACTGGAAACTGAGGTCCAGAGTTCAGGACATGCAAGAGTCCCAATGTTCATACAGGAGCCAGGAATGGATCCCAGGTCTTTCTCATCCCAAGCTCACACTTGTAGCACTAAATAGCACTGCCCATGTTACAGTCCCGGAGATTGAGGAGGGCCAGGTGCTATGGGGGGCTGTGCACCAACTCCATCCTGATGTGGCTGCTGCTCCCAGCTAGGCTGCCCTCAGGGGAAACTAATGCAGAATATGGAATTCCTTTCTTGTTAAGTGGGATTTGAAAAAGAGCATTTGCCCCTTTAAGCCTGGTTTCCCTTACCGTAAAAGTAGGGTGGGGACCGTATCAGTTACATATATATCTCTATTTCCCACGCTAGGTATACAGTGGTGCTTAATAAAATGGCCATTGAGTAAATGGCTAGATGATTTCCAAGAGCCCTTCTAGCTGAGGTCTGATTTTGTGTTTGGGGTTAGGTGACAATAGGAGAATGAGTGTTGTTCATTTGGAGACAGTGCTCCCTGTGGGCTGAGGTAATCAGAGGGACTTTCTGGAGGTAGGGGACCTGCTGACTGAAGGAAGGGTGGGATTTGAACAGGAGGTTTTGGGGGGAGGAGGGGGGGGTTGGCACAGATTGCCATGTTGGAGCAGAAACTGCACCAAAGGCAGAGTATTTGACGAGTTGACTCACAGAAAAGTACAGACTGCCCTGCCTTGGGTGGGAACCACGGGGATCAGGTGCTGGCAGGTGGAAGGCCCTGTGGTTGCCTCTGTGGTGTAGGTAGTCATCCTTAGCAGGGAGCGCTTTTGCCCCTCATGACATTTGGCCATGTCTAGGGACATTTTTGTTTGTCCCAACTTCGGATGAGGAGGAGGGGTTGCTCTTGGCATCTCTAGTAGGTAGAGATCAGGTCACTCCTAGACATCCCACGATGCACAAAGAATGATATGGCCCCAAGTATCAATAATGCCAAGATTGAAAAACCCGGATACAGGGAAAGGCAAGGATGCTAGAAGCCACAGTGAAGCAGCCCATGCTTCCCCCACCTGCGGGGCCACAGGGATCGTGCTAGCCATGGTGCAAGCACCACAGCCATGCTACTGGGCCACTGCTGTAGATGGTGTGGTTTCTCCAAACTCGTTCTCAAAAACAGTTCTATGAAAAACATGCCCATGGCAGACATACTCTTGGAAATTGCAATGCATGATAGAACCATGGAAAAACTGCATCAGGTAAAACAGCTGGGCTCTTGGGGCGCCTGGCTGGCTCAGTCCGTAGAGCACACAACTTGGTCTCTATTGTGAGTTCTAGACCCATGCTGGGCACAGAATCTACTTTAAAAAAAAATTGGGTCCAGGGTTCAGGTAATTATAAGTAAGTCTTATATCTACGTAGATTATCAAAGTTACAAAGGATGTGGCACAATTATCAGTTATATGGACTGTCACTCTCTCAGAACCCCCCATATCACTGAAAGCTAGGAGAGTTCCCCTAAAAACACCCCCACAGGTTTCCAAAATTGCCCTCAAGAGAACCATAGCCTACCATATCCCTCCAACAAAACCTTATGCTAGCTCCCAGCTTGCCTCTGGGAAGGGCGGTGATAACCCAGCTTCCAGTGTACAGATCGGAATGAAAGTCTCCCTTCAGAAAGGACTGGGGGTGAGAAAAGTAGGATATGCCTGGTAGATGGTTCTAGGAAGGCTTCCAGGAGGTGGCATTGCAACAGGTTGGTTACATCACAGAGGAGGAGACGGAAGGGACGCACACGTGAAGTGGCAGGTGGGGTAACTGTGCACCTGGGTCATCCTGGTCTCAGAGCCTGTGTGCTCTAACCCTAATTAGGGCTGCCTAGGTGGATGGGCCTGGAGCGGTTTAGTTAGGCAAGACCATAAAGCAGGCCCCGCCTCTGGGGGAGCAGTCCTTAAAGCCTAAGGGAAGGGGAGGTATTGGTTTCCTGGTCCCATTTTTAATGCCTTAAAGATCAGATCAGTTCCCCAAAAACCAAGTGCCCCTCCCTTGCACTGAGTCATAGACCCATATGGCCAACTCCGTGCGCCCAGTGAGCACAAGACTGCCGCAAGGCTCAGCCTCCCAGGGGACAGACACCACTCAGAGCAGCCTGCCCTGCACAAGTCCACTGCAGGGAAGGTGGGGAGCCGTAGGAGCAGCCCATCGAGCGGGGGTAGTCCCTGAAGAGACGACCGTTGAGCTGAAGTTGAGCAGCGTCAGCTGAGAGGAAATGGGGGGTGGGCGGCAGGTCCCTTCCTTCGGGCAGGAGGAGAGAGCCTGTGTGTCTGGGGGGCCCAGGCAGCCGGTGTGATGGGCACAGAGAGCCCCGAGCCGAGGCTGGAGAGGCCAGCGGGGGTGGGGGAGTGGGACGGGTCAGGATGGCAGAGCTGACAAGAAGGCTTTTGGTCTTTATCAGAGGAGCACCGGGAGCACTGTAGGGCTGACATCTGATCTGACATGATCAGATTTACGTTTTTAAAAGGTCACTTTGGCAGCAATTCATGGAGAACAGCTTGAGGCAACAGAGTGAACGCTGAGCGCGCACCCCTTCCTGGCCCCTGCTGGGTCCACTTTGGCCCCCTCCGTGCAGGCATGGGTGGGGTGGACCCTTGCTCTGCCCAGCCACCCGAGCTTCCTGTCCATTCCTCTAGCCTCGGAGCTGGGGACACGTGAGCCCTGCGGCCACTCAGTCATGGAGAGCATTGGCTCAGGCCACCAGCCTGTCGGATGAGACCACTGCCTGGGGCTCCGTGGATGATTCCGAATCATGGAGGTGAAGAGGACGCCTCCAGCCAGGAGCCCTTGTTGACAGTCGCGGCCCAGCTCGGCCAGCTCTTCCCGCCGCGGAGTTCCAGAGGGGCGCCTGCCCCTGCCGGCCCGGAGCCTGGGAGCTGCAGCTGCCCCGGATGGGGCGGTGGGGCCTCGACGTGGCCTTTGTGTGGAAAGCGCTCTTGACGCTGGGGCTGGTCCTCCTCTACTACTGCTTCTCCATCGGCATCACCTTCTACAACAAGTGGCTGACGAAGGTAACGGGAGGCCTCGCAGCACAGGGGGCCGGCTGGGAGGGGGCTGCAGCCAGGGCCCCAGTGTCGCCGAATAGTTAGCACAGGCTGGCACAGGCTTCGGCTGATGAGACTGGAAGCCAGTCACCCTCGTATTGGGACCGGGCCCTAGAGCCCTGCCACACCAGGGGTTCCCCTCAGATGGGTTGGTCGAAGGGAAATTGGGAAAGGGAGAGACACCAAGGAGGAGCTGGGGTCACTTGGGAGGAGGGCAGCAACTGGTTATCGACCGGTAGAGAAGGGCTTCGGGGTTTGGATAACCGGTCCAGCCGCACTGGCCAGCGCTGGCTGTAACCCAGGGGCTGGAGCGGGAGGCTGACCAGTCCCGGGAAGTGGTGGAGACAGCACCAGGGCACGGTGGACCCCTGGTCTGCCACCGGCTCTCGGCATGATCTCTAGTATTGGAACTACGAGTCTCTCATCCCAAGTGATTGCTGATCGGGGGAGGGGGGAGCCCCTTGGCCGCTGTAGAGCCCTGGTAAACCCCGCGGCCAGCGCCACTGCTGCTGGCCTGGCCAAGTGGGGAGGGGGGCTGTAAACCACGCCGCGCTGTCTGTGCTTTGGGCTCCTAGAGCTTCCACTTCCCACTCTTCATGACAATGCTGCACTTGGCCGTGATCTTCCTGTTCTCCGCCCTGTCCAGGGCCCTGGTTCAGTGCTCCAGCCACAGGGCCCGCGTGGTGCTGAGCTGGACAGACTACCTCAGGAGAGTGGCTCCCACAGGTTCGTGGCCCTGGGGCAGCCCTGGGTGCATGGAGGCTGGGGGCAGTGTTGTTTGGAAAACTGTGGGCTGAGAACAAACAGAGCCTTGGTGGCGTGGAGAGAAGGCCCTCTCCACCCACCCGCTTCACTCCTCTCAGCCTGCCTCCCCCCAGCCCTATCTCTGCCTCTCATGTCCTCCCCAGGCCCCCCTACACATACACACCACACGCATGCTCACACACACCAGGATAAGCCCTGGATGCAGCACTGGCCTTGACCAGGAGCTCCAAGTCCACACCTGCCCTCACCTTGCTCGTGGGACGATGAGGGGCGCCTCAGAGCACAGAGGAGGGGAACGAACCCAGGCCCAGGTGGGGAGGGCTTCCAGAGCATAGGCTGAAATGGCCGAGGGTTTAGTGCCTGTGCAGGTCTGCAGGGGGACCGAAGCCGTCTTGGGATGCCGGGAACTGCTGTGCTGGTGAGAAGTGGGAGGCAAGAGAGGGTGGCAGGGACAGATCCTGGAGGGCCAGGTCCTCTCTGAGGAGTGTGCCTTCCACTGGATGGAGGAGAAGCTGCTCTGACCAGTTGCGCAGAAGGGATGACAAGACTCCAGGGATTAATACCCTTCCTCTGGGGACAGTCACAGTACTTAGCAGGCCCCGCCCTGCCCTGCCCTGCCCTGCCCTGCCCTGCCCGTCAGCCCTACTGCTGGAGCAGCACCCCTCCCTCTTTTTGGCCAGGAGTTAAGCCAAGTTGCTGTGAAAGGAAGACCCAAGGGCCCCAGAGAAAGCCAGGGTGTTCAGGGCAGAGCAGGGGGCACTTGGGGGCGCCGTGGAAGTGTCTAACAACTGGCTTGCCCTTGCTGGCCCGCCCTGGCTACATGTTGGGTGGGTGCCCGTGTCTCCACAGCACTGGCAACGGCGCTTGACGTGGGCTTGTCCAACTGGAGCTTCCTCTACATCACCGTCTCGCTGTGAGTCCCAGCACGCCCTCCCAGCCCCCTGCCCCCAGCGCCAGGCTCAGGCGCCCTCTCTGACCCTGTCCACACCCCCTACCCTGTGGGGCCTGTGGGCTGGGTATGTCACCACCCCCAGGAGCAGCCCCTGCTCAGCTCCGCCCTGGTAGCCAGCAGCCCTCCCAGCAGTTGGTGGGCTCCGAGGGATGCTGTGCCTGCGTGCCCAATGGCTGTGGGGTGCCAGGCGCTTAGAGCGGTGCCGGTCATGCCGGGGAGGAAGGGCACTGACCCGCACAGGGAGCAGCTATAACAGTTGTTTCTCATCGCTGACCTTCTAGTTCAGGGTGCACAGTCCCGCCTTCTCTTTTCCTCCTTCCTGATCCCAGTCCCCACAGAGGAGCAAATAAGTAAGAGGACGTGGTGAGCTCAGGGTTGACCTGGAGCCTCTTCTCTCTGGCGACAGTCAGAGGCCCCTTTGTCAGAGATTGCTGCCAATGAAAGGTCACGTATCAGCCGGATGACTCAGGCCTCTGGTCTTTTGTACTCAGATTGCTCAGCTGTTCTGAGCAGAGCCAGTTGCCCTCAGGGAAGTCAGGGGTCCCCACAGCCTCCCGCCTTTCCGGCACAGTCCGTGGGCTCCTGTCCTGGTGGTGGCTCTGGGCCCTGGGCCCTGGCAGTGCATCGTGGGTCATTTGCCCTCGCAGGTACACCATGACCAAGTCTTCGGCCGTCCTCTTCATCTTGATCTTCTCCCTGATCTTCAAGCTGGAGGAGCTGGTGAGGCCCCAGCTCCCCTGGTCCCTCCTACCCCCACAGATGCTAAGACTGAAAGGGGTGTCTGAGCAGTGGCTTGTGAACTGTATGTGACAGAGGAGACGAGGCCAGCCCAGCTGGCAATAACTCCAGTCGCTGAGGGAGGACCTAGGACAGGCCACTGCTGAGAATACTTAGCAGCTGGCATGGCAGGTGTAATGACCAGAAGAATGACAGAGAAAGGGTTGAAGGATAGGGGTCAGGCGCAGGCAGGTCCTGGAGGCAGCTGCCCCTTATTTGCCAGGGCCAGAGTACTGGGGGACTTCCTGGGGGCCTAGAACAGCTGTAGGAAATTACTCCAGAAGTTTAAGTAGGGATGCTGGGTACATGTCCACGGAATGTCAGTCCTGCCTACATGGATGGGAGGGTGCTGGCTGGGACCCCAGAGGTCTCGGGGGAGAAGGGTTTCTTCCCCCAGATCAGCCAGCATAGCCCCTGGGCCCACGCTCCAGGGTTGAGAAACTCAGGACCCTGCAGTCAGTGCCCGCTGCTCCCCGCCCTGCTAGCGTGCGGCCCTGGTCCTGGTGGTCCTCCTCATCGCCGGGGGCCTATTCATGTTCACCTACAAGTCCACGCAATTCAACGTGGAGGGCTTTGCCTTGGTGCTGGGGGCCTCATTCATCGGTGGCATCCGCTGGACCCTCACCCAGATGCTCCTGCAGAAGGCGGAACTTGGTGAGAGCGGGCTGCGGGCCCCAGGCAGGGTGGAAGCAGGCCAGGCTGGGCCTGACGACTCACGCCCGTCCTCATTCCACAGGGCTCCAGAACCCCATCGACACCATGTTCCACCTGCAGCCACTCATGTTTCTGGGGCTCTTCCCTCTCTTTGCCATATTTGAAGGTACGTTGGGTCGTCCCTCTTGGGGTCCCCTCGGTGCAATGGATCCCCCTCCCTGCTCTGAGGCCAGCTCTGTGGTAGCTGCAGAGGTTACAAAGATCAAAGGTGCTGTCCGTCCATTGGCGGAGCCTGGCCGAAGGGCTGGACAGACATTAAACCAGATGGCTGGAATCCAGCATGATAAATGCTTACACAGAAAGTACACGTAAGAGGCGCCTGGGCGGCTCAGTTGGTTGAATGTCTACCTTCAGCTCAAGTTATGGTCCCAGGGTCCTGGAATCGGGCCTCACATCAGGCTCCTTGCTCGGCAAAAAGCCTGCTTCTCCCTCTCCCTCAGTCTGTTATTCCCCCTGCTTGTGCTCTCTTTCTCTTTCTCTCTTTTTCTGTCAAATAAATAATTTTTAAAAAGTATATAAAAGACAACAGGCGATAATGATAGTGGACGTGGTACAACCAGACAATCTTTCTTTTTAAAGATTATTTATTTGAGAGAGAACACGAGCAGAGGGAGAGGGAGAAGCAGACTGCACTGAGCAGGGAGCCCGACTAGGGGCTCCATCCCGGGTTTCCGAGATGATGACCTGAGCGGAAGGCAGACACTGAACTGCCTGAGCCACCCGGGCGCCCCTGTTCTGATCATTTTACACGTGCCCCCGCAAGCCCCCACGTGGCAGTACGAGCATTATGTCCATCGTGCAGGTCAAAAACGGGTGGAGAGAAGTGAAGATAACTGCCCAAAGAGCCAGAATTCGGCTCCAGCTGCTGGTTCCTGAGTCCTTCCTCTTCACCAGGCCATGTGCTGTCTCTTAGAAGGAGCAGAGGGCCAGGAAGTCTTTCAGGGTGCTAGCGTGGAAAGCCAAGTCAAAAAGACTTCCCGGACGGAGGCAGACAGGCAGGGTCTCCCAGGAAGTGGGACCAGAAGGTTCAGAGGGTGGCGGCATGGGGGATGGATGGCCTGGGGGATGGAGTGTGTGGCCGAGGGGCAGGAGGCTGGGTCGGGCACCCTCCCCCCTCACCTTCACTTCCCAGACAAGAGGAGAGGGGGTGGGGGGGACCGTCCCGGCTGCGGCTGCGAGTGCAGGTCTCCTTCCTTCCTTCCTTCCTCCCGGCTTTCAAGGTTAGTCTTTGTCCCTGTTTATCCTTCCCCCAGTCCCTTCTTTCTGTCCTCAGGGTCCTTACAGAGACTTCTGCCCCACATCCATTTTAGTTTCAAGCAGTGAAGCGTCTCGAACTCTCCAGCTGGTTCCACTGTCCAGGAAGCTTCTGCTCTGCAGCCTCCTTTTTCTCCCAGTTACCGTCTGCCCCACCCTTGCCTTCTGCCCCTGCGCCACCCAGCACGCCCCCTCCCGTCCTGGCCTCGGACACCCTTCCCTGCACCCCCTCCGCCAAAAGCCCTGGGAGTTGTCACTTAGCAAACCTGCATGGATTTAGCTCCTTTAATCTTTTCTGGTAAATTAATCCCCCAAGCGCCTTCAGCACTTAATGTTGCTCTTTCCCGAATTTCCTTCAGTTTGCCGCCGCCTTTGCAGTACTGCTGAGCCCAGCACCAGACAGGGCGCCCTACATTGGGCAGCTGCTTGCCCGGGAGGGACTCTCACTCCACTCTTAGGTGCTTCCCTCCAAAAATCTCAGTGCTCATCCCGCCTCCAGCCCCCACAGGTGCTTGCTCTGTGCCTCTCTCGGGCCTTTTCTGCACAGACCTACGGAGGGACAGTGTTGGAGGGCCAGGAACCCTCTAGAAGCCACACCAAACTTGGTGTGTGGGGGCCTGGGGGCGTGTCTCAAGAACAAGGCTTTGTCCTATATTTATGTGTGTGCGTTTACTTCTTGAGAACCGTTCTCCACTTTATACTGCCTGAGAAACGCAGGTCTGGCTGAAATGCTCTCATTTTATCACTGAGGGGATGGTGCCGAGAGGGGGCATGTCTCAGCCGCGTCCCGCAGCTGTGTGATGGCGAAGACCCAGATTAAAGTGGGGAAGGTTTGGGAGGATGAAATGAGGTCCTGTTGCAGGCGGCCCACCCGACATTGAGAGGGAGGGTTTGCCTCAGGGCCCAGGGCACTAACAGTTGTCACTTGATGGGCTGCCCCACCTCTCTCTGGTCCTGTATTTACCACAGCTGCAGAGGCCACGCAAAGTCATGCTCCTTCCCAAAGACAGGCAGATCAGCACCGAGGGAGGGGACAGGGCTTCCACCCTAGCACCGGGACACTTGGGGGGCCATCGCTGCTTCCCTGGGTCCCCAGGTGTCAGGCTGTCTGCACAGTGTTCTCTTCCACCTGCTGTCCCCCTCCTCAGGGCTGCAGCAAGTCGGGCTGCAGTGGCCTCCCACTGTCTCCCTTTGATTTCAGGTCTCCATTTGTCCACATCGGAGAAGATCTTCCGTTTCCAGGACACCGGGCTGCTCCTGCGGGTTCTGGGGAGCCTCTTCCTTGGAGGGATCCTCGCCTTTGGTCTGGGCTTCTCTGAGTTCCTCCTGGTCTCCAGAACCTCCAGCCTCACCCTCTCCATCGCTGGCATTTTTAAGGTGCATACGTGGGGGTGGCCCCAGTCCTGTCTTACAGCACAGACCACAGGCTCCGTAGCAGCTTCTGTCCCAGCTCCCGCGCCCCAGACCCCAGCAGAGACGAAACAGAGAGCCTGCTTAGGGTGCTCTCGTCTGAAACTCCCTCCCGTCCTGGCCACAGTCCTACACGGTGGTTCCCAGATGGAGGACACACACCCAGCAGGTGGCTGAGCTGGGATTCTGACTCCACAGGGCCTGGGGTGCAATCTCTTGTTACCCACTCTGGTCTCTGGTTTTTTGGCAGTGGCCTGGAACTGTGGGTTGAGAAGCCCCATCCAGACTCATTGGGAAAGGGGGTCTGTGATTGATTGGTGATGTCTGCCATGGTCACAGCAAGGGACAGTGCTTTGTTAGCCTGTTTTGCCTTTACTGCTCCCCAGCAGCACATGTGCCTCAGCTCTCAGGCATCCCCCTCCCCTGCCATCCCTCACACCGCCCTGCTCAGCCCATGGGGGCAGGGTGCGGTTTCTCCTTCATGAGACAGACACTGGCGCCAGAGTAGTGCTGCCTAAACCCAGAACCATACGTCTCCCCGAGGGGCTTAGGAAGAGGCGTGAGCTGCGGTTCTCAGAATGAGTCATGTCACCAGTCCTACCAGCAGCCACCGTGTCTGCAGAGCCCTGTGGCCAGTGTGTGTCCTGTGGAGCCCAGGGTGACACGGCATTCTCCTGTTGCAGCATTGTGCCCTCCATGTCTGGATGACTTCTGGAAGCACAGCTGTCCTTCCTTCCTGTGCACATGGCCGCAGGCTGGACACTCTGCTCCCAGCCTTGGGTCTGGTTTGCCTCTTTTAACCCTGACAGAATGCAGTGCAGAGCACCTCCCTTGTTGCCTCCTAGTAGCACCAAGGGAGGAAAGCACTGCCGGCAGGCCTGGTGCTCTGAGCTCAGGGAAGCCCCCATTTTGCCCTGCTGGCCAGGCCACCTCCGGCCCCAGGAGCTCTGGCAGGCCAGGCTCTGCCCTGCGGTTGTGCCCGGTGCCCCCACCGTCTGCCTTCCTTGCAAAGGAGCCAACTCCTGATTGCTTCCCCTTCCTGCCCCTCTGCCTTTAGGAAGTCTGCACTCTGCTGTTGGCAGCCCACCTACTGGGGGATCAGATCAGCCTCCTGAACTGGCTGGGCTTCGCACTCTGCCTCTCGGGCATCTCCCTGCACGTGGCTCTCAAAGCCCTCCACGCCAGAGGTAACCCGAGCCCCGCTCAGAAGCTGCTTTTCTGATGCTCCCTGCCGTGACTCAGCCCCTTGGATCTCCCCTTGACCCAGCCCTAGGGCCCCAGCCACCCAGCCAGGAAGGGCACGTGGCTCCACTCACCCAGGCCACCGCCATCGCCACATGGGCTCCCCCCACTTAGAAGCTGGTCATTTCCAGGAGGTGGGGTGGAGTAGGTGGGACCTGGGCAACTTGACACGCACATTGGGGGACACCAAGAAAACTGTGGTTGGGTCTACAGCTGGTTTCTCTCTGTCCCCAGGTGACGGTGGCCCTAAACCCTTGAAGGGGCTGGGCTCCCACCCCGACCTGGAGCTGCTGCTTCGGAGCAGCAGGCAGGAGGAGGACGACAACGAGGAGGAGGGGGAGTACTTTGTGGCCCAGGGGCAGCAGTGACGAGCCAGGAGACTGGCAGGGAACCAGGCTGCTCCCAGGCCTCGCACCTCACTGCAGCCCCAGCGGGGGGGGGGACTCTCCCAGGCTGGGGGCTGGGCCTCGGGGAGCACGTGACCAAGCGGCGGGGCTCCCGCAGGTCGCTGGTGCAACCGAGGGGGGAGCGTCAGGCCAGAGCAGGGCCCAGATGTGCCCCGCTGGCCAAGGGAGCCGGCTGGTCTCCGCGGCTTGCTGGGCGCTGACAGCGCAGGTGGTGATTTCCAGGGGCAGCGGGTTTCTGAGGGGCCGGGTTTAGACTGCGGAGCAGTTGGGAAGGGGAGAGGCCAAGGCTGCAGCCTTGGCCTCTCCCCTGGGGTCTGGGGCTATCTTTTCTCAGTACAGGTCTATTTATAGTTTGGAAATAAAGGATTTACAGTCCACTGGCCACTTGGCTGTTGCCTGGAGGAATGGAGGGGATGTGGACCTTGCTCTCCTCTTCTGTCCCTGCCCGGGGCTGCCTTCAGATGACTGGTCAGACTGCAGGCAGGGAAAAAAATATTTACAGAGCACCGTTCTGGGGCTGTTAGGGCTTTCACAGCCTAGATTTGAGTCCTGTCACTTACTAGCTGTGTGACCTTCAGCAGATTGGTTAACTTCTCTGTACCCCAGTGTTTTTCTCTGTGAAATGGGAATAATTTTCTCGGTTATTCAGAAGACGAAGTCAATATTGATAGTAGATTAAATGTTATATATAAGTGTTTATTTTGCAAATTCTTTCAACGACCATGGAATCAGGACCCTACACGAGTGACAGAACTAGGATTCACAGCCAGGTCCTATCCCAAGCACATGCCCATGGAAGAGACGCAGATGGACTGGCTTAGGGGCCTCGGGGATCTGAGCAGAATTTCTGTTCACCTGACTTGGACTGGTCACACCCCCCTGCCTGCACTGCAGCCCTTATAAAACGAGAGGGCTGGGCGAGATCCTGCTCTGATGTGCCAGGGTTTTGAAAACTGGCCTCCGCTTCAAAGGCCTCGCGCCCCCCCCTCCCCGCGCCCCGCTGCCGTCTCCTCCCCAAGGTCTGGCACTTCCAGGCAGAAGTGCTTCGAGGCACCCACAGCAGGTGGCGCCGTTGCACCACGCGACTCCCCGGACGCCACCCACCCGGCCGGCTCAGAATCCAGGCTGGGGTCCTGGGAAGAGGACAGCGGTGTCTTAGGACGGGGACCAGAACGGGGCTTGTCACCGACTGCTCTAATCACATCGGAGCCACAAAAGCACACTCCGTTAAGCCTAGGAAGAGTTACACTTTTTAGAAACTGGTCAGCAAACTTCCGTAAAGGGCCAGATGGTCGGGGCCGTGGCTTCTCCCGTCCTCTGTCGCCCTCTGCCCTCATAGCAGGAAGGCGGACAGACACAAAAAGGTGTGGCTCTGTCCCAGGGACACCTCACTTCCCAAACCAGGAGTCTGCTCGGGGCGCTGGGTTGCCAGCCCCTGCCGTAGAAAATCCCGGAGAAGGCCGGGGACCCGCGGGCAGGGAGCCAGCGGGGAAGCCGAGGCCGCGGAGGGGGCGGGACTAGCCTGAGGTCCCCAGAGCCTCGGGGCTCAGGAGGAATTGGGAGGAGGTCTGCGCCCGCCCCCAAGTCCCAAGGCAGACAGACTTCCCTCCGAGAGCTCCCCTGCTGTGGGGCCTTACCTGGGCTGGCCGCCCCCCCGCACCCCCCGGATTCTGCGGGCTCCGAGCGAGAGCAGCTCACACTCCACACCGCATGACGGATGACGTGGGGCCAGCCAGCCGAGAGGAGGGGCCGGGGGCCTCCCACCTCTGCCGGAGAGGCTGCTCCTGGGCGGGAGAGCCTGCCACAGCCCCGCGCCGGCTCAGGTGGATGAGAGCTTCCTGTCTGCTCCCCCCACCGTCCGCCCTCTCCCCACCCGGGGAGTAAGCGCTGCTGTCTGGTGCAGTAATTACAGGGTGCAGAGCGGGCCCGCACCGCCCGCGTATTGGGTTCAATGACAGCCCCTCACTTAGCAGCAATTACCAGCTGAGCCTGGAGGAGGCCTCCCTCTCCTCCCCCACCCGGCCCACCCGATCGCCTGGCCTTCTGGGCCAGACAGCGTCCACCCGGGGCCGCGAGCCCTGGAAGCACCCATGCCGTCTGCAGCCATTGCATCTCAGGGCTGCAGCGTCGCCATGGCAACTCGGTGCCTGCACAGGTCGAGGGAAGCTGAGGATGTGACTTGTCTCTCTAAGGCTGTGGCGTCTGTCCCCACTCGGCCTCCAACTCTGGGGCTTTGGCAGAGGAGGGCGGAAGGAGGGCTGCCCTGCGGGTTCAAGTTTTAAATGCTTGCATGCCCATCGTCTCCCCGGGGCAGGGGGAAGGAAGGTCTACGCCCCTACTACATGAGGATGTCTGCAGTTGGGGTCGTGGTGGGAGGAGAAGAGGATGGGTTTGCCTTGGGGGGAGACCCCAGACAGGAGCGGGACCTGGAATGCCTTCCTCTTCATCCTGGCACCCTTCTCTGCCTGGGTTTGGGGGGCCACCTGGGTCTGGTTCTGCTCCTGTGAGAAACCCGAAAACCCGGTGGCTGGAGAGCGGAATCCCTTGGTACGGATAGAATTGTCTCCGCAGTACTTGCCACAGCTCTCTGCATCCTGTGGTAATGTTGGACTGGGGGGGGGGGGGGGATCCCCAATTTGCAATCCAGAGGACAGGGTGGGGACTCCCAAATGGGGTCACCCATTTGGGTCGACCACACTCAGCGAGCACTGGCCACATGCCGGGCGCTGTGCTGGACTTGGGTTAGGGATGAGTGTTCTTGGAGAGACAGCAAGTGGGGCCCCCCTTCCTCCCAGGCCCAGGGAAGTGTGGAGGCAGGGGACAAGGGAACAGGATATCCGCTGGGTACCCTCTAGGCCGTTCACAGGGGTGACTTGTCCCCAACAACCCAGGGCAGTAGGGATGGATTATCCCTATTTCAGAGCTGTGGGAACGAAGCTCACGGAGGTTCAGCTCCGCTGTGACAGAGCAGCCCCGGGCCCCCACCAGACTTGGAGTTTGCTCTCCTTTCCTCCTCTCGCCCTGTGACGAGGTCTGTGCCTTGGGGACAATGCCAATCCCCTCTGGGCCTGCCTCCTCCTCTGTAAAGAAGGAAAAATGATAGGCCATATCTCTTACCAAAGCTGTTGTGTAGATGAAATCGAATCATCTGTGTCCAACAGCACAGCGCCGGGCACGTGCTAGGGGCCGCTCAGCAGATGCCAGCGGCCAGGGTGTCCCATCACTTGCCAGGCGACAAAGCCAGGGAGAGGCTCAAGCATGGGGGCCCCCGCCCTACAAAGGAGTCCTCCTGCCTGCCATGCCTGGCTCCCCCGACACTTAATAGATATTTGTTCTGTGAAGGAATTCCCAGTAGTGGAAACTGAAGTGGGGATTTTCCAGGTTCCGGGGACCTCAGTCTAACTTGTAAATGATTCCTCCTGCCAGAAAAGGCTGCCCCCACCCATTCCTGCCATCCTCCAGCCTCCCAGCCATCCCCTTGAAACTTCACCCCTAACCACACAGCCCTGACAGCAGCCAAGCCCCTTTGCCCCTGCTTTGTAACAACCAATTAGCTTGACTTCTGTTCCCATGGTTATTTACAGCTTCGTTGGCAACTAGTGCATTTCCCAGAAACAGGCCCACAGCTCTGGTCCCATCGGCATCCTGCTGGCAGGGCTGTCCCTTTCTCCTGGGTGTCTGATGAGAACTCTCCTGCTGGGACAATGGAGGGACAGAGCAGAGAACCAAGAGAAAATGCACAAAGATACATTGAATAACTGTTTCCGGAGTGTCCACCGTGCACCCGGGCCAGTAAGAGCTGCTAGAGATACAGAAGTCATGAAGACACGCTTGCTGTCCTCAGTGAACTTCCACAGGGCTTTTTAATCCACTGGGTTTCCTGGCAGGTAGATGCACAACTGGAGATCGGTGTGGAGGACCTTATTTAGAAAGTGTTCTTGGGAAGAACACCTGTGGAAGGGAGGGTAAGGACATAAGTGTGGGCAGGGGGAGAAGTCCCGCTTTGAGGCAGTCCCGACAGAGAGCCCTGGAAAGGGGCTAACCCTTCAGACTTACCCCACGTTGGGAAAAGCCTTTGCACTCCCACACTGATCTGTCACTGGAAGTGAGCCTACCCTGGATGAAGGCATGACTTTGGATGAGACAGTTGCCTTCCAATTAAAACAGTCTACAAAGAGGGCTGACAGTTGAGGGCCTTCTTCCAGCCAAGATCCCGGTGGCTGGGAGAATCAGTCTTTCAATCCTAGAGGGGCTTCTGAGCAGCCCTTCACAGCATCCACCACTCCCAGGGCCCACAGCCTGACTTCAGGGATGACCAGAAATCTTTGAAGAGGGAGGCGACATGACATGTATGTGTATATATGCATTTTTCTGGGGAAGAGTCCTTGATCCCCAGAAGATTAAGAACCACTAGTCTTGGGAAAGACAAGCTTATCCAAAACTTCAGAACAACATGATCAGAGATGCAAACTATAGGTAATCAATAAATATGAATGAGTGGATGGGTGGATGGAAGATGGATGGGTGGACAATGGGTGGTTGGATGAATGGATGGATGATGGATAGATGAAGGATGGGAGGATGGATGGATGGATAGATGGATGACAGATAGATGATGGATGATGGATGATGGATGGATGGATGGATGGATGGATAAATGGATGGATAGATGGATGACGGAGAGATGATGGATGATGGATGATGGATGGATGGATAAATGGATAAATGGATGGATAGATGGATGACGGATAGATGATGGATGATGGATGATGGATGGATGGATGGATGGATAAATGG